>NC_088876.1:41513123-41710623 GCF_032884065.1 Artemia franciscana
CCCAATTCCACCAAAGAGAGCAGATCCGGTCCGGTTATGTCAGTCACGTATCTTAGACAGGTCTTTATTCTTCCCATCCAGTTTCATCTTGATCTCACCGCTTTAAGAATTTTCAAAGATTTCCGGTCCCCCCCCCACTGCCCCCCCCCCCAATTATGCTTGATCCGGTTGAGATTTAAAATAAAAGATCTGAGTTACGAGGTCCTTCTAAATATGAAGTTTCATGAAGATCTGATCACTCCTTCGTAAGTTAAAAATACGTCATTTTTTCTTATTTTTCAGAATCTACCCCCCCCCCCCAATAGATCGGATCCGTTCCAATTATTTAAATCACGTATGTACGACTTCTGCCTATTTTTCTCACCAAGTTTCATCCCGATCCCTCCAATCTAAGCGTTTTCCATGATTTTAGGCTCCCCCACCCCAAACTTCCCCCAACGTCACCAGATCCAGTTAAGATTTAAAATAAGAGCTTTGAGACACGATATCCTTCTAAATATCAAATTTCATTGAGATCCGATAACCCGCTAGTAAGTTAAAAATACCTCATTTTTTCTAATTTTTCAGAATTAACCCCTCCCCCAACTACCCCAAGGAGAGCGGATCCGTTCCAGTTATGTCAATCATGTATCTAGCACTTGTGTTTATTTTTCCCACCAAGTTTCATCCCGATCCCTCCACTCTAAGTGTTTTCCAAGTTTTAGGTTTCCCCCTCCCAACTTCCCCCCCCCGCAATGTCACCAGATCTGTTCGGGTTTAAAATCAGAGCTCTGAGCCACGATATCCTTCTAAATATCAAATTTCATTGAGATCCGATCCCCTGTTCGTAAGTTAAAAATACCTCATTTTTTCTAATTTTTCAGAAATACCCCCCCCCCCCCAACTATCCCAAAGAGAGCGGATCCCTTCCGTTTATGTCAATCATATATCTAGCACTTGTGTTTATTTTTCCCACCAAGTTTCATCCCGATCCCTCCACTCTAAGTGTTTTCCAAGTTTTAGGTTTCCCCCTCGCAACACCCCCCCAATGTCACCAGATCCGGTCGGGATTTAAAATAAGAGCTTTAAGACAAGATATCCTTCTAAACATCAAATTTCATTGAGATCTGATCACCCGTTCGTAAGTTACAAATACCTTATTTTTTCTAATTTTTCAGAATTACCCCCCCCCCCCCCAACTACCCCAAAGAGAGCGGATCCGTTCCGATTATGTCAATCATGTATCTGGGACTTGTGCATATTTTTCCCATCAAGTTTCATCCCGATCCCTCCACTCTAAGTGTTTTCCAAGATTTTAGGTTTCCCCCCTCCAACTCCCCCCAATGTCATCAGATCCTTTCGGGATTTCAAATAAGAGCTCTGAGACACAATATCATTCCAAACATCAAATTTCATTAAGATCCCATTACCCATTCATAAGTTAAAAATACTTCATTTTTTCTATTTTTTCCGAATTAACCGGCCCCCCACTCCCCCCCAGATGGTCAAATTGGGAAAACGACTATTTCTAATTTAACCTGGTCCCGTCCCTGATACGCCTGCCAAATTTCATCGTCCTAGCTAACCTGGAAGTGCCTAAAGTAGCAAAACCGGGACCGACAGACAGACCGACAGAATTGGCGATTGCTATATGTCACTTGGTTAATACCAAGTGCCATAAAAATATTAATCTAGGGAGAAAAATACAAAATAAAGATAGAGATGACAAATACAGGACTAACAAACAAAAGACAAAACAAGTAAGCAAAAAAATCTGAAAAGGTTTGCAATCTTATCCGACAAGCCCAAATAGTTTTGTGAAATATTTCACCAGACAATAATGACGACGGAAGTTAGGAAGATAACGACATCATACGGTCTTGATTAGTTGTTGGATTTAGGTACATCAGTTAGCGTTGCTTTTTTCATGACGAAACAAATATTGAGTTCCAAATAGGAATAGGTCCTTTTATTAGGCAGTGAAACAAATATATACAATATATATCTATATATATAAAAATAAGTTGTCTGTCTGTGGATCTGTGGATCAGGTGACGTCATGTTTCTGTGTCGGCTGACGTCATGAAATTAGTTGTCGTCATTTTTGTTATGACGATGCTTAGTATATTGTAAAATACATTAATTTGGTTAATAATATACCATTTAAAACACCAAAATGAACATGCTGGAGTAGTCACTCGGTGAGAGAGGGTGTCAGAACGGAGAATGAAGGTCCCAGGTTCAAATCCTGGTTAGGCTAAAAAAGGTAAAAAACTAAAAACTAAAAAAAAAAAACTGAAAAAACTAAAAAAAGGCAAAAACTACAAAAAAAACTAAAAACTAAAAAAAAATAAAAAAGCTAAAAAACTAAAAAAACTAAAAAAAACTAAAAAAAGGTAAAAAACTAAAAAAACTAAAAACTAAAAAAAAAACTAAAAAAAAAGGAAAAAACTGAAAAATAGAAGAGAAAAAACGAAAAAAAAACTAAAAAAGCTAAAAAAAAGGTAAAAACCAATAAAAAACTAAAAAGAAAAAAAAAGAAAAAAAAACTAAAAAAAATTTTCATCTAAAAAACTAAAAAAGGTAAAAACTAAAAGAACTAAAAAAGAAAAAAAAACTAAAAAAAGGAAAAAAACTGAAAAATAAAGGAGAAAAAGAAAACTAAAAAAATATAAATAAAAATAAAAAAACTAAAAAGATGAAAACTTCAAAAAAACTACAAAAAAACTAAAAACTAATAAAAAAACTAAAAAAGCTAAAAAACTAAAAAAACTAAAAAAAGATAAAAAACTAAAAAAACTAAAAACTAAAAAAAAGGAAAAAACTGAAAAATAGAAGAGAAAAAACGAAAAAAACTAAAAAAGCTAAAAAAAAGGTAAAAACCAATAAAAAACTAAAAAGAAAAAAAGGAAAAAACTAAAAAAAATTTTCATCTAAAAAACTAAAAAAAACTAAAAAAGGTAAAAACTAAAAGAACTAAAAAAGAAAAAAAAAACTAAAAAAAGGAAAAAAACTGAAAAATAAAGGAGAAAAAGAAAACTAAAAAAATATAAATAAAAATAAAAAAACTAAAAAGATAAAAACTTCAAAAAAAAACTAAAAAGAAAAAAGATAAAAACTAAAAAACCTAAAAAAAGGTCAAAACCAATAAAAAAAACTAAAAGGAAAAAAAGGGAAAAAATTAAAAATTTATTTCATCATATACCAATTCAAAAACGAATGTATACCGGGATGACGACCGGGACACAGGGAATATAAATGACACAACTACAACGGGGACGCCGGGGGGCACAGGGGGATATAAATGACGACTGGGACACCGGGAAACGAGGAATATAAATGACGCCCGGGACATTCAAAGAGAAATCACAGACTGGGACACCGGGACACAAATGACGATCGGGACACAGGAAATATAAATGACGACCGGGACACAGGGACAAAACTACCTGACAATCTATTTATATGCACAGACAAAGAATGTTGTATATTCGAAAGTTTTACGTAGTTAAAAACATATATATATATATATATATATATATATATATATATATATATATATATATATATATATATATATATATATATATATATATATATATATATATCTATATTCACAGGTGGGACATAGGGACACAACTAAAATGGCGCGTAACTAATATGGCGCGTAACGACTTACGCGCGCGGGGGGGCTTGGGGGGGGGGCGCGAAGCGCCCCCACCAACTAGGTGTTGGGGTGGCGCGAAGCGCCACCCCAACAGCTAGTCTATATATATAAAAATAAGTTGTCTGTGTGTGTGTGTGTCGAGTGACGTCACTGTCTCCATATGACGTCTGAATTATTTCATCACATACCAATTCAAAAACAAATGTATTCAAGCCGAAGTAGCTCAGTTATATAATTACCTGTGTTGGCGCAAGGGGTTTGACCTTAACGTGGTAATACGGGACCAAGAGATCGAACCATGCTGCAGGAATGCACTACAGGGCCGGCGCAGGGACCTTAGTAGTCAGGAAGCGTCGTTAATCCGATACAAATACAAATACAGTAGCTCAGTTGGTGAAGCGTTATGTTCCAGGTTCTAGGTCCGAGAGGTTCCAGGTTCGAACCTTGGCTTTAGCATTAATACAAAAGAAGAAAAAAAACTAAAAAAGATAAAAATTACAAAAAAAGATAAAAAGAAAATACTGAAAAAACTAAAAAAGCTAAAAAACTAAAAAAAAAAAAAAAGGGTAAAAAAATAAAAAATAAAAAAAACTAAAAAAAACTAGAAAAAGGTAAAAACTACAAAAAAAACTAAAAATAAAAAAACTAAAAACTAATAAAAAAACTAAAAACTGAAAAAAAAAACTAAAAAAAAAGGAAAAAACTGACAAATAAAGGAGACAACCAAAACTAAAAAAAAATAAAAAAAATAAAAACTAAAAAAGGTAAATGTATTCAAGCCGAAGCAGTTGAGTTGGTAAAGCGTTATGTTCCAGGTTCTAGGTCCGAGAGGTTCCAGTTTTGAACCTTGGCTTTAGCATTAATACAAAAGAAGAAGAAAAACTAAAAAAGAAAAAAAACTGAAAAAAACTAAAAACCAGGTAAAAACTACTAAAAAAAGCTAAAAAACTAAAAAAAAACTAAAAAAAGGTAAAAAACTAAAAACTAAAAAAAAAAACTAAAAAACTAAAAAAAAGGGTAAAAACAGCAAAAAACTAAAAAGAAAGAAAAAACAACTAAAAGCTAATAAAAAAACTAAAAACTGAAAAAGAAAAAAAACTAAAAAAAGGAAAAAAACTGAAAAATAAAGGAGAAAAAGAAAACTAAAAAAAATAAAAATAATAAAAAACTAAAAAAGGTAAAAACTAAAAAACAAACTAAAAAGAAAAAAGAAAAAAAGAAAAAAAAATAGGTAAAAACCAAAAAAAACTAAAAAGAAAAAAAGAAAAAAAAAACTATTTCATCATATACCAATTCAAAAACGAATTGTATATACAGACCAGGACACAGGGAATATAAATGACGACCGGGACACTCAAAGAGAAATTACAGACTGGGACACTGGGACACAAATGACGACTGGGAAGTGTGTGTCGACTGACGTCATGTTTGTGTGTCGACTGACGTCATGTTTGGCGTTTATAAATGACGACTGGGACACAAGGAAACAACTACAACGGGGACGCCGGGGGGCACAGGGGGATATATAAATGACGATGGGGACACAGGTAATGTTTGATTAGCAATCACCATCAACAAAGCTCAGGGGCAATCATTAGAATAATGAGGTATAGATCTGAATACGGATTGTTTTTCTCATGGACAATTATATGTTGCATGTTCAAGAGTCGGGAAACCTGACAATCTATTTATATGTACAGACAATGGGACAGCGAAGAATGTTGTATATTCGCAAGTTTTACGTAGTTAAAAACACACACACACATATATATATATATATATATATATATATATATATATATATATATATACATATATATAAATATCTATATTCACAGGTGGGACACAGGGACAAAACTACAATGGCGCACAACTAAAATGGCGCGTAACGACTTAAGAGCGCAGGAGGGCTTGGGGGGGGGGGTGCGAAGCACCCCCACCGACTAGGTGTTGGGGTGGCGCGAAGCGCCACCCCAACAGCTAGTAAATATATATAATACTTACAACAACATACGACCAATAAAACTAAAATGAAAATTTTCTTATAACAGCTTTAGCATCCTTACTTAAGCGAAGTTCAAAAAGGACTGATAAATAAAGTGAAATGAAACAAGGCAATTCATTGAAATAAAGGAAGAATAACTAAAATTAAGTCCTTGTCTTGGATTTTTGGCAGCTAACCTCAAAGGTCTATTTGTGACTGGTTCTGTGTTAATATCTACTTTTTTTTTTAATATTTTATAAGATCGTTTGAATTCAATTTGTGTATAGAGCATTTAGTGAATATTCCCCCAAGTACCTATTTAAGGAAATATTATTATTAATCTTAAGTCTGATTTCAGTTGCTTCTCGAACTACTTGCTTTATGCCAAGGTCAATCCTAACAAGGGTAGATTTTTCAAAAGTATTTTGCGGCTAGGATTTTCAAATACGTGGCTGCTTAAAGCAGAATCAAAAGAAACAGTAGCAATATTAGAATTCAGAGCTTTGGTGATCGCTATTTATATACAAAAGCTCTAGACATTTCGATGACACAGCCAGTCAGGATCATCAGTAGAGTCAATGGACCGTAAACTTGCTGTGACCTAGAAGTTATTATTTTATTCACTATAAATATAGTCTGTTTTAATTTTAATAATTTAGTTATTTTACTGATGATGATGATGACTATGTCACCAAAGTATTTAGAGTTATTGTATATGTTTGTTTCACTGTCCAATAAAAGGACCTGTCCCTATTTGGAACTCTTATTTGTTTTTCGGCTAGCTGTAGACAGCGTTTCAATCAATAAGTTGTTGGGCAAATATTTGTTGTTATTTTTCACCGATTTCATCCGGAGAAATTAGTGTTCAGCGGAAAATGTTGCTCAAACTACTATAAATGAGACTCGTTTTAAAGTTTCAAGCTTGTAGGAAATGTTTCTGCTCCTATCCAAGGGTGTATAAATAAACTTACTCGAGGGAGCCAGTGCCTGTCCCAAATTTTTCGGAGCTGATCCTTTTGCATTAATTTATAAGCTCCCGAGTATAATTCGTGGGTTTGGCTGACCAACTTCGCCACGGTTGTATCCTTCATTTTATCTGAAAAAAAAAATGAATTTCCAATTATTTTTTGTTCTCATGGGGGTATCTGGATAAGGCTTAAAAAAATGAATTTTTGACAAAAACGAATGTTACAAAAATAGGTCCGAAAACCCACAAGTGTTCCAAGCCCTGTCAATGGTCACCTTTGTGCGACATATATTTTCTTGGAATCCCAAAATAGTTCAGAAACAAGTAAAGTACCTAAAAAATTGATATTTAGTATAACCACGGCAAGATGGTACCCAGAACTTTTGTACGGGGGGAGGGAGATGGCTAGAATAATTACAAAACGCATAAAATTTTTGTTTTTTTACATATTTGTTACTTTTTTACAAGTTGGACAAAACCATCGGGGGGGGGGGCGAAGGCTCAAATCGTTTATCGTTTGGCATTTGACCTGTGAGCATCGATAAAATTTTGAAGCAGGATTAAAGTTTGGAATAAATTACGTTTGAAATACAGTGACGGTCAGTGATTATTGAAGCTTCGCAATAAGTGAAATATATACGCAATAAGGAAGGCTTGGATTGTTGGATGTCGGAGTACGGTGGGAAATAAGCCAGGCAGGTCCCACGTCCCATCGGGCCACTGACCACAAAGTGATTGCCACTGCTTGCGTGGGCCTGTCCCTATTTGAGATAAGTAAATTTCAATTAATTTTAAATAACGAAAATGTCTGTTCAACAGGAAACAAGTCTGGATATTTTAGAGCGTCTGAAAAATATAGAAAACCAGCTTGGGGGCCTTTCTAAGCTCGCGTCGATAGCGGAAGAACTGCAAACCATATCCTCCCAAATAAAGAAAAATGAGGCGTCGCAATCGAAAACCACGGAGGACATCCAGAAAATAAAAGAAAAGATAGACGAATCGCAGAGGCGCGGAGAGTGGTTAGAAAAAGAAGCAAAACGGTCAAACCTGATTTTTTATAATTTTAAACCCCTAAACCCACCTAGGGGATCACTTGCGGAGGAATATCAGTGAGGTCATTCCCGGCTGTTTGCCAAAGATTGAGATCAGGAGATGGGACATAAATGACGCATTCCGCTTGAGCACTAAAAAACAAGGAGAAATCCGTCCAGTTTTAGTGAAGTTCACAACCAAATATTTGCAAGATTTGATTTTGCGAAACTCAGTTCGCTTCCAGAGTTGCGGTATCTCCCTAGCTCCGGATTATACACGGGCCGAGAGAATTGCTCGCAACGCTCTGAAACCACTTTTGCAGAAAGCAATCAAAGAGGACCGTGAAGTGAAATTCAGGGGCCCTCGTTTATTTGTAGACGGTGAATTGTTCACGTATGAACATGAATCAGGGAAAAATTAGAAATAATGGAAGAAATAAAGCAAAAGAACTAGCGCGATCTCAAGTGCAAGAGTACACTGGATCAAACGCGGAAATGGAAAGTGAAGGTGGGGATCAAATGTCAGAGCTAAACTCGGATATTCGTAGCGGTAGTCTCTCACACGACCAGGCTATTAGCCAGGCAGACGGTAAAAAACCCGGAGTGAGCAGAGCCACGAGTAAACGAGGTTTAGAAGAGATAATCAGCGCCGAAGATCGTCACAGGCAGGATCGTCGGAACGTAACTCGTGAACCACCAAATCGAGGCCTTGGTCGAGAACCCCCACGCCGCTCACTCAGAAATAGACGAAGGAGCCCTTTCAATTTCGAGGAATTGGAAGTAGGCTGTGTACAACAAATTCAGTTTATGACATGGAACGTCCAAGGCTTAATGAGTAAAAAACAACAATGTCTAAATGAGTCTTTTTTGAAGTGTGATGTAACATGTTTAATTGAGACATGGACCCCGCCTTCAGAGGATCTGTCGGTTAAAGATTACACAGTTTTCCGTGCTGACCGGCAAATTTCCCGTAATGCACGTTTTTACGGCGGAGTCGCGGTTTTTGTGAAAAAGCAGAGTTTTGAAGTTTGTCATAGACCAGAAAGTAAATCTGAGAACATTATTTGGTTAAACCTTAAGTGTCATGATGGATCAAAGATTGTCCTGGGTTGCATATATGTTGCTCCACAGAATAGTAGTTATATGAAAGAAGATACGTGGACTTGAAAATGATTGAAAATGAGTGAGAATATTTACAGAGAAAATATAGTGAAGAGTTTTTTGTTTTGATGGGTGATTTTAATGCTTATACGTCAGAAGAACCAGAAATTCCCCTTGTTTCTCTTCCAGGAAATGATTTGACGGCACTGAGGATTCCAGAGAGCTACAAAATTCCAAGGAGGAGCCAAGATGTGAAAAGACAAGTTAACCAATGGGGAAGGAGGTTGTTGGGCATTTGCAGAGAATTTGGTCTAGTCATTGGAAATGGAAGGTTTAGAAATGATGCGGGACGCGGTGAGTTTACTTGCATTTCCGGAACGAATTTTAGTGTCATTGATTATGTTTTGGTGGACAGTGAGCTCGCACCTATTTCACTAAACCTTGAGGTAGTGCATTTTGCTGGTTCTGACAATTACACATCAATTTTTTATTTTCAGTCAACAAATATTAGTAAAAATCAGCGGAAAAGAGAAAAACTGAAGTATCAGACATTTGGGACAGGAACGAGTAGCACTGGCTTGGTAAAATCAAGAATACAATGTGAGTGGTTGGAGAAAGATGTAACCCGATTAAAAGATTATTTTTACTTGGAGCCGATGGTTCAACAGTTGAATGCCCTAGCATGTGAGATTGAGGGAAATACGGGAAATGTAAATGAAGTTTCTTCAAAATTTGCCGAGCTGATACGGAGTCCTTTACTTGAAAAAATGAAAAAAAAGGGAAACAAAAAAGCACGTTCTTCGACAATGAATGTGAACGGAAAAAAGAAGAATTAAATCACATGCTACAATATGTTAAAAAATCCAAAAAGGAAACTGAGAAACTGGAATTGCTCCGACAGTATAGAAGTAAAAGAAAAGAATATAAACTAATGATAAAAATGAAGAAACTAGAGTTTCGATGGCGGGAACAAAATGAACTTGCGCATTTCTATAAGACAAATGACTTCCGGGAATTCTGGAAAAGAGTTTCATAAAAAAAAATTACTGCTCCCAACTGTATTCCGCAGGAAGACGAGTGGTCCCCCTTCTTTGAGAAACTAGAAGCAGGTACAGCATCTGGCACACAACAGCCCCCACTCGATTTCGAAAAACTGGCAGAAGAAGCCGGAACCCCCTCTTGTGACCACACTGAATACCCCCTACTGGAAGAAGATTATCACCTTTGCCGCCAAATCCAGCGGGAAGAAGTAGAAGATGCCATAAAACAAACTAGAGGTGGGTCTGCGCCAGGACCAGATGGAATTCCAGCAAAGGCTTTGAATGTACTACAAGTATTTTTATTACCTCTGCTTCTGGGGTTGTGATCCTTGGAAGATATCTGTAGTTATCCCCCTATTTAAGAAAGGTGATGCAAGTTTGTGCGAAAATTACCGACCAATCAGCTTAGGAAACTGTCTTGGAAAAATTTTGGACAAAATCTTAAACAAAAGGCTGGAATTATGGCTGGATGAGAGGCAAATTCTGAGAGAAGAGCAAGCCGGTTTTCGTAAAGGATACTCACCATCTGATCGAATGTTTGTTCTAAATGCATTGATTAGTAAGTATTGCAAGGGAAATGGAAAGTTGTACGTGGCTTTTCTTGATTTAAGTAGAGCATTTGACAATGTTGACCGTATAATTCTGTTTAGAACGCTTTTAGGAACAGGAATTCCGTCACCCTTTTTAAGAATTCTTCTCTCGATGTATTGTTTGACCAGAAATGTTGTAAAGATAGCAGGAAGTGGTATATCTAGAGTTTTTTTTAATGTAAAAGGTGTAAAACAGGGTAGTACCCTATCACCGAAACTTTTTGCTATTTTTATAAATGATCTTGCCGAATACCTTGAAAAAGGTGGGCGCCAGTTGTACACCTTGGAAGTAAAGTATTATCATTACTATTACTTGCCGATGATATTGCCCTGTTCGCCAGATCCAATTCGGAGCTACAAACTCTGTTAGATTTAACAGCTGAATATTTAGAGGAAAAGAAACTGGAAATTAACACAAAAAAGACAGAGGTGATGATTTTTTGCCGTAGACAATCAACAGGAAATAAAGATGAAGAAAGTTTTAATTTGAATGGTGAAGCTGTGAAGGTTGTGTCTCAAGCAATATATTTAGGATTCCATCTAACATCGAATGGAAGATGGAGCAATCATATTTCGAAGATGGCAAATCGAGGAAAATCAGCAATGGCAACGCTATTCAGGAACAGTAATTTGACGGGAATAGATGACTTAAAGATGCACAAAAACGTGTTCAACTCAAAAATAAGCCCAATCCTCCACTATGGAGGCGAAGTATGGGGCCTAGAAGTGGCAAATTCATTAGAAACTCTACAGCTACAATATTATAAACGAATGCTAGGTCTGCATGCCACAACTCACTCACTTTTCATCAAGGGAGATTTGGGACTTTTCTCCATGAAAAAACAGAGACAGATCCAATTAATTAAGTTTTGGCTGAAAATACTGCAATGTCCCTCCTCAAGACTCATCAGAGCAGCGTATAATGAATTACTTACCCTGGGACAAAAATCGTCATTGCCCTTCCATGTCAAAAAACTACTGGACAGCACAGGTCTATCGTATGCATGGAATGGAGGAGAGGGTCCAATCTCAGATCAAAAAGCCTTTCTGTCGGAGATCCAAACAAGGCTGGAAGACCAAGAAATTCAGAAATGGTGGAATGACCTTAGCCAGTTGGAAAGCTTAAGTTCTTACTATAAGGTGAAAGAAAATTATGGTGAGGAGCTATATTTTAAATTAGGGATTCCAAAAGAATCCCTGAGGTCTTGGATGCAGGTGCGAGCAAACTGTCTCCCTCTTCACAGTATTTGGAAAAATAGGTGTCACCCGGAAATGCGGTATACTTGCCCAATTTACGGTTATCTTGATGGGCTAG
This sequence comes from Artemia franciscana, assembly GCF_032884065.1. Classification (NCBI taxonomy): domain Eukaryota; kingdom Metazoa; phylum Arthropoda; class Branchiopoda; order Anostraca; family Artemiidae; genus Artemia; species Artemia franciscana. Next base: position 41,524,798 of record NC_088876.1, read on the forward strand.
ACCATTTTCTTTTCAGGTGTCAGGGGCTAAATGAGCTAAGAGGGAGCTTTCTTGGGATGGGTGGTCGTGAGCCCCTTCTTGGAACTTTGAAGTCGACGTCGAAAATAAATATAGTAGCAGTGGCAAATTTTGTCCAGAAGGGTCTTGTTATTCGAAAGTCGATTGTTACATAATTTATTTTGTTTGTTGTTATATATGTATGTATACGGCCTGAAAAATGGCTTTAAATACAGTCATTCATTCATTCATTCTAAAACTTTTACATTCTACGTTTATCGTTTTTATACATTCTTTATTCGTTTTTACACATTCTACTCTCGTTTTTATGCATTCTATACTTGCTTTTATACATTCATGCATGTATAGAGGGCGTCAACAAATTATTAATTTTCTTTATTATTAATTATGATTATAATAATTATAGTTAAATATAATTATAATTAAATATAAATTATATTTAATATAATCTATAATTATATATTTAATATATTAATTTAATTTTGATTTAATTCAATTTTGATATAATTATTTAATACAATATATATTTAATATATTTGATATAATTTATAATTGTATTTAATAAAATATAAATTATAATTAAATATAATAATTATAATTAATTAGTTGTTATAATTAAGGCTTTGATACCAGAAGTTGCCCAGCAGCTGTCCCAATAAGCAATCAAAACTGAAATTTTAATAACGTAAAGGCAAAAAATTATATTCACCAAAGGTGAAAGGATTCAAAATCATGTATATAGAAGACGGCTTAAACTTAAAATTAACCATTATTTCCGAGACCACACTGGATAAGTGTGACAAAACATGCAAGACGACCAAGACAACTCCGTTTTGATTGAAAAGGCCTCTATTATTGCTCCCGTTAAAGACCCCACGCAAGTAGTCAGGGAGACCAACGACCTTAAATCAATAAATTAATGTTAAACCAATTTTTAAATACATCAAAATATAAATATTTTTTTTTACCTCCGCTTTACATCAAGCCAAAAACGAGTCGAGTATTTCTGCCAAAAGACAATAGATATATATGTAATAGATCCACACTATTATGCTTAAAGGTCGTATCTTACATCTTCAGAAGTCTTAGGCAATTTTCAATAAGAATTTGTTAAGCTGTTCTCAAAGGGCCAATCAGCATGGTAATGTAGGTCAAGAGGATATGCATTTTCGAGAAAAAATGGCAGCGATACATATTTTATTCAACTTTACTTTGTTCACTAGTCTAAAACTAGCTAACATCAAAAACAAAAGGAACATTAAGAAGAACAAGAAGTTAATTCTTTTCGTCAGACAGTTGAATTTTATTTTGAATGAGTATTTCGGCTGTATGTCCAAGGGCCGTCCTCAGTATAACATAAATACATGAAAAAAAGACTTACAACAACATACGACCAACAAAACTAAAATGAATAATTTTTTTTTAAATTTATTAATATTATTAACATTAGTGAATAAAAATTCATTATTAATTTTTGATATTAGTGAATAAAAATTTTTAAAAATATTTTTTTTTTTATTTATGTTTTGCGAGGGACAGACCTTGGACATAAGGCCGAAATTTCATTCAAACCAGAATTCCACTGTTTTACGAAAATAAATTCCTATTGTTATTCTTGTTTTTGATGTTTGTGATGGAAAGGCAGTGTGATTTTTGTCGCTATTTGCTCAAACAAGCTACTTTAGACTACCTAGTCCAGACCATGCTGTAGACTAGTCTAAAAAGGCTAAGGCCAAAAAACTAACAGATTTCAAAAATTTTTATGTTTGATGAGCTAGACTCAAAGATTACAGAAAACTGATGAGACAATAAACTGTAAGAAGAAAAGCAAGTAAAAAGAAAAAAGAGAAAGAGAGGGATGAAACAAGAAAGAAAAAGAGAAACAGGAGAAAACAAGGAGGAATTACTAACAAAAGAAAAAGAGGCATAAAAAAGGAGAAAAAAACAGGGAACTACAAACAAAAAGAGTAAGAGGGATTTCTTTCCAATAAATCTGTGTTAGAAAGTATGCTTTAAAAAGTATATTTGAAATACACAATGGGTATATATGTGCATTTTTCTTTAACTACAGGTAATCTGTGGACTAATCTGAACTTAGCTAGACTAATCATTTTAGATTATCTACTAGTCAAGATCGAGCTGTAAACTATTCGAAAGGGCAAAAAAGCTACCAACTTTCAGAGGTGATAGTTGATTTCAGGGCAGTTATTTCAAGGGGTTATTTTTAATTTTTAAGTACCTACAATACAAAATTTATAACTGGGATAGTGTGTGAGTAGGGGATAGCAGCATCCCTCAAATTTAGTATCATCTTTAATGACATTATGAACGGACAGACGTTATATAAAAGAGATTGATTAAAAATTCAAAAAGTGAAATCCCAGCATTGATAAACTACAGCAGTGCTTGTGGTGAAATGTTCGAGTTATGGAAAATAGAACTAAATAGATGGCGACACTAACAATTTTTATTTCAGGGCTGCTAACGCACCACATTTTCATTTTTCATCAGTTTGATTTAGCACCACATTTTCCTTTTTTATCAATTCTATTTAAATTCCACAGTTACCTTTCATTGCGCAGTTCCCTTCTTTATCAATTCTCTTTTACAATTAGGCTGAAATTATCAAACTTTCCTTTCGTTGCCCCAAACAACAAGTGCACATATCCCTCCCTCGCGTAAGACTACATACGTGTAAGTACACATACCCTAGCATGGGGAAAAGGATCAAAACTGCGACAGGGCATATTTTCAAAATAATACAAAAAATTAAGCAAGAAAAACGGGTTTTAATTTCAACAAAGTAGAGAAAAAATAAGAATAAAAAATCAATTTAATTAAAAATTAAATTAAAATAATTTAATAGATTAAATTTAAAAAATAATTAAATTCCGAATATTTCGGCCCCATGTCTGGGAACCTTTCTCAAAGGAAGATAAAAAGACGAAAAAATATATACAAATAGTTCAAGACAAATAACACACAAAAAAGGACAACTAAACACACGAAAAGAAACGAAAAGTAAGAGCAACTCCCATTATAAACAAACTTCCGGCACTGATGTTACTACATAAGAATAAAACCAAAGCGAATGTCTATAGTGAAAACAATGGGTCGCTCTCCTCTCAACATTCAGTTGATAAAATCAGTGTGGTCTTAGAAATTGTTCAATATAATTTTTCTGGGGGGATGAGGGTCTTTTGGACCAGGCTTAGGGAACTTACCAACGTATTCGTTTAGCACTACATTTTACGTATTAGCATAAATAAACGTTTCTACGATGAATATGCCAGCTAAAAGCTACTGGGTGGTAATAAGTATGATTGAAATCATGATTCATAATTGCACTGAAAATGTTTTCACTATGTGGATGAATCGTTACTTTAAATTGATAAGAATTTGGTCCAAATTATTCTATAATAACACATTTTGTCGAGATACAGGGTACGTTTTTGAAATCAAAATTTTGTTTACCTTCGACTTAAGAATTTTCATTTGTTTATCTTTAGTTCAATTTTTGGATAAATTTAATTTCGATTATTTAGAGCCCGCGTTTTCTGAAAGACAACATGTTTTTGAAACATATTTTCTAGATTAGCTTTAATCACCTTTACCTTAAAGGTGTCACCATTAACATATAAACATACATAGGTTTTTCTTTAGTTTAGAATAGATTTCAATTCTGACTCAGGGGGAGGGGGGACAGATTTCATTTCGCCACGGTTGAACATGAAGAGCATGGAAATAGCCATGAGAAAATAGGAACTAGCCTTGAGAAAATAGTGATAATAAATAAGAAACAAGCAGAAGCTAAAGGATTTGACGTCTCGGAATCTAAGTATTCTTCAGCAGTGAGAATATGATGGAATTCCATCCAAGCAATGATTAATCTTGTTTTTTCTTTCGGTATTTTGATTAAAAATTTTCAAAAATTTCTTCATCGGGTGAAATTAAATGCCAAAATGAAAAAGAAAATATTCAAGGGGTCTCAGAGCCAGCAATGTAGATACATGCCTTAGAACATATATTTCATTACTTTGTCCAAAACCTCCCAGATTGACCTCGGTCTGGTCAAAGTGAAAAATCTTCGTCCACAGGCATAAATCAATGATATTAAAGCATACTTATTACCATAGAATTATAGGGAACTGATCTTTCTTTTTATCGTTGGTTAAGTAATGAAGAAAATATAATATAGACTACAACACAATATATAGACTAAAAGTTATAATATACACGAACAAAATTTAGTGCTTCAGTCTTTGGGAGCGGCTTCCAGCAGGAATATACAAGTTTGCAGCTCAGTGTGAAAACGAGGGAGGGGTATAACATACAATTTGTTACACCTACTCTAACCCCCTCCACCCCTTCACCAAGGATGTCTAACAGGATGCAGAGTCATACAGCGGAATTAAACAACCTAATTGTTACCCAAGTTCAACACTGTTGCATTTGATATTACTGACTCCTTCTAATAATAATTAATGTTAATATTAATTAATATTAAGATTAATAATAATAAAGAAATATGAAAAATATATAAAAAATAGAATCCACTAATTGAAAAACATGGGGAAAACCGTGGTATGGCTCCAAACTTAAATAGCAAGCTTGTACAGCCCCTCGTGCATCAGGGACGATTTGCCATTATATCTGGGTATTGTAATTTGTACAATTTTCCTATTGTTATACTACGGCGGCAAAAACAATAACAATCTAAAACAACACCCTGTACAAAGCATTCACTTATTGAGGAAAATAGAAAGCGAACCAGATAAAAATAACACAGACTGGTTAAAGTAAGTTGTCTAAATATTCTTTAATGCTTTTTGGTCATATTTATTCGTATTAGAAAGTTTTTTTTAATAACCAACCAGAAATTTCAGAAAATTTCCAGAAAAAAATATATAGTTATTTTTACCCTTCAATCTTATTTGGCCTGTATGTATTTTGGGTAAAATTTAGAATTGTAAATTCGGTATTTCTGAAGTATTCAGAAATTTCAGGTACATTAGCTATTATTACATTTAAGGGTTAAATTAACAATGGAACTAAATTAAGTATTCAGAAATTCCAGGTATATCAGATATTTTTATATTTTAGAAAGATTCAACTAAAAATTTTAATTATTAATGAGAACCAGCAATCCTTCAAAAAAGGGGAAAATGTACACCCGTACTACCCGTTTTCGTGAGTGAGTGATTTTTTTTCTTCTCTGAGTTAGTGACGCGTTTGTCTTCCCCCTTCTTGACAGACCAAAGAGCCTTTGGGGGAATAGTAAAATGTAATATTGTATGCGTATTTCTTGATGGATAAATCTTATCTTAAAGACGTTAATCTCATATATATTCAGGAAAAAGCAACTGCAAAAGAAGGTAGCCTTTGGAAGAAAACGCAAAACTTTTTTGGATGCTGACCAATGGCCTGCGGATTCACTGGATCTCTGGATTCACTGTCTTAGGCCGAAAATGCAATGCATGCTTGGGGGCAAAATCATCCGACGCTTGCCGTCTTTCCCCTATTTTTCCCAGTTACCGATTTGGAACTTGGTCGGCTGTGGCTAAGCTTACTGTTACAAAACTGACCCCCAGTTCCAAACAGAAAAACAGCGATACCAGGACTCGAACCCCCGTTCTCATGGACAAAGGATTTCATATCTAGCGCGATTATCACTCGGCTAGAAAGGCTCATCTGGGCTACGAAAAAGCCCAGTTTGAAATCAAGAATTATGATATAACGTATTGTGACGACCATTATAAGAGCTATTCATTTCGATCATAGCTTCGATCATTTCGATAAACAGCCAGCCACTATGGAAGATAGCAAATGGTAATTAGTAAATAGTAACATGGTAAATATACATGGTAAATAAACATGGTAAATAGTAAATAGTAGATAAATAGCAACAATGGTAATAGAAAAGTAGATTAAACACAGTGTTTGTATTTACAACAAAGAACCATTGTTGCTTACACGGATGAAATATCAGAACGAGTTCGGGAATAACACAACTTACCATTTATCCCTTTTAAAGCAATAGCTTCTTGGCCCTGAGCCAACATAAGTGCCGAGAGCGCTGCTAATGTATCCTGCTGAATGTCTGGAGTTGGGATATTTTGTCCCAGAGCCTCAGTAAACAACTCCTTAAGATGTTCAAAGATCCCCGAAGATTGCTAAACGAAGAATTGTGTAATAAGTAAAGTATTTATCAACACAAGTACAAAATTACATTTAGAGTACAATAAATACCGATGGCGCTAATTCGCTAAAATTTAGGAAGGAGGAGACGGTTGTTTTAGTTTTTACTATTTCTTGTAATGGAAACACCAAAAAGGAGTATTTTCATAGTCTAAGGGGGCCTTTTTTACTGCTCTCCCCCCCCCAAATTTACAGCCCTTTAATTTTGGCCCTTTTCCCCCACAAAAAAAATAGAGAAAGAAGAAAAGATATTGCTTTCTTTAAACGTATTTAATTCTTAAGACAGGTTCAGATATTCAGTTCAATTTTTTTTCCACAAGCCCCTAATTCGAATTTCGAGGTGAATAAATAAAAAAAAATAGGACAAGCAAAACAGCAACGAAAACCAAAAAACTTGCAAGAAAAACTGCCAAAATTAAAATTATTAGAATGAAATCCAATCATTAGTCATCATACTGAGTTTGGCAATAACATGCTAAAAAAGTAAAACAAGATATCAATAAAACAAACAAAAATAAATAAAAATAAAAAATCTAAAAGGGATTAAAAAAGGGGGGAAAGCGAAGAAGTAAAAAACATGAGTAGCACCTGTACCAATTAATAAAAAGCGAAAAACTAGCGGGATGTTTTGTTGTTTTTTTTCTTCCGTAATGCCGGGGACAAAAGATTTCTTCATATCCGGCGAAGTACAGCAGCGAACAGGACAAGAACAGGCTTAGAAACGGCTAAAGAAGCGCGGGATCTGAATGGGACTTTTCTGAAAAATGTATTCCGTGCGAGTGTTTGCGGTAGCATTTTTTTTTTTTTTTTTTTTTTTTTTTTTTTTACGGAGGCAAGTAGTTGTGGGCAGTGAGAGGCAAATCTGGCATAAGCCCTTATTAGGATTTTATAAAAATGATGTCAGTTCATTTGTTTAAATAAGTTTATCTATCATCCGTCCATGCGCCGTCATTCCTAGGGCCGAACTAAGGGGTGAAGGAATTGGATTGATTTTGAGTTGACCTCGCTCGAGCCCGTTGATTTTGAATTAAAATCAAGTAGTTGTGAACATCAAGCCATGGCTAATTGTAGAAAAGCCAAGGCAGATAGTCCGAGTGAGTGAGAGGAAAATCTGGCATAAGCCCTTATTAGGATTGTATAAAAATGATGTCAGTTCATTTGTTGATAGATAAGTCTATCTATCATCCGTCCATACGTCATTCCTACGGCAGAACTAAGGTAGATAGTCATAAAACTAAGAGATGAAAAAATTGGATTGATTTTGGGTTCTGGGTTTTTGTAATTTTTTGTAATTTTTGTATTTTTGTAATTGTGTATTTTTGTAATTTTTTTTTAATTTATTTTCACGAATTTTATAATTATTTATTTTCGAACTACGTCATTTTTTAAAATTAGTGATTACATTATTATTATATTATACTAAATTTTTATTAATTTGTAACATAAAATAAAAATATTTTCAAATTGCAATTTCCTAAAAAAAAGATACCTGGAATAGTTTCGATGCCGTGATCTGTATTAACACTTTGTGTGCAGGCAATTTGGCTTTGCAGTGCTCCAATATTTTTTGAATTGTTTTTTAATTTTTTTAATTAATTTTCACGAATTTTAGAATTATTTATTTTCGAACTACATCATTTTTTAATTTGTAATTACATTATTATTATGTTATATTAAATTCTTATTAACTTGTAACATAAAATAAAAAAATATTTTTTCAAATTGCAATTTCCTAAAACAACAGTTACCTGGAAAAGTTTTGATGCCGTCTCGAGGCCATCATCTGCATGAGCACTTTGCGTGCAGGCAATTTGGCTTAGCAGTGCTCCAATTTTTTTTTTATTTTTTTTTAAATTTATTTTCACAAATTTTAGAGTGATTTATTTTTTAATTACATCATTTTTTTTTCTAATTAGTAATTACATTATTATTATACTATACTAAATTTTGGTTACTTTGTAACATAAATAAAAAAAAAATATCAAATAGAAATTTCCCAAAAAAAAGGTTACCTGGAATAGTTTCGATGCCGTCTTGAGGCCGTCATCTGTGTGAACACTTTGCGTGCAGGCAATCTGGCTTTGCAGTGCTCCAATATTAAAAAGAACACAGCATCGTTCCCACAATAAGGACGTAATTGCTAGAAGAATCAAATTATAAACATATATACCCTCTCCATACCAAATAACAGCCAAAGCAATGAAATTCCGATCAAGCCACGGATATATTAAACTGAGATAAATGATCAAAGCTCAATGTTTCTTATTAGATGGCGTTGAAACTTGGCTTCGTCTTTTCTGATATAAGATTTTCGGCGATCGATAAAAATTGGTAAAAAAAAAATAATTGAACCACATATACAAAAGGCTAATTTGTGCTGTAACAGCTTAAAAAAACGCTTAATATTATCAGGCTTCACTACTATTAATCATCAAGATGGGCATCAGATTCCGGGGATGAGAGGGAGATAATTTTTAAGGGTATTTTTTTTTTATCCAAAACCTTTCTTCTGTTAGAATGTTGAAAATTTTACCCCTATCTAAGCCCTAGCTATACTGATAGTTTAGAGGGATAGCTGTAAAGCATCTTTGTTGACGATTAGGACAAATCCAAAAACAGTTCCTCCAACATCTGCCTTAATTAATTTTCTTTGTTTATTTTCCTTCAATTAATGATTTATTTCCCTCTATCAATACAACCCTTTGTTTACAATAAGCATGAAGAACTGACTTTGTATATACAATAGGTAATATAATAACCCGTTTTAGTTTTAAGCAGCTTCACAGAACGTATGTAGTTTTCTATACTAAGTGATGAAACTACCTTACATTATGTATAATTTTTCACACTTAAAGTCCTATACTAGGTTAAAAAAAAACCTTGAGACTATCATAACCATCGTCAAAAATCATCACAACCGTCATAAGCAAACATAACAGACATGAGCAAAATAGAACTAAGAATTTGGAATAACGACAGAGATTCAAGCTCTGATCAAGTCTGAAGGCCCGAATCCTATAAAAAAAATTCAATTTATAACTTAAAATTTATTATCACCAAGTTTTTATTATCGGTTTATTATACATCCTACTCATTTATTCCATTTATATATCATCTATATATCACATATTCCCGTGGAAAAAGCGGGCTACCATAGTAGCAATGCTACTCGGCAGTTTTCATGGCCAAGTGAAATTTGGTGGCAGATTGGGCAGCTTTTGGAATTCTGTCGAATTCTGCTACTGGCAGCTTTGGAACGTTTCTCATACCTGCTGTACGGTGAAATTTGGCGTCAGATTTGGCAGCTTTTGGAATTCTGTCGAATTCTGCTACTGACAGCTTTGGAACTTTTTCTATACCTGCTGTATGGTGAAATTTGGCGTCAAATTTGGCAGGTTTTGGAATTCTGTCGAATTCTGCTACTGACAGCTTTGGAACTTTTTCTATATCTGCTGTATACCATATTAAACCAAATTACTTATATCATTTATATATCTTTCAGATATTCCATTTCATTGCTACTACGTCAAATTTTCTACACCGTTACATCAGCTTACGCAACATAACATTCAATGTACGATTTGAGTCTACATGGAAATTCCTAGATTACGGACAAAATTTAAATCGTAAGATTACACAACGTAGCATAAAGACTTATGTTATGCAAGTGAAAATGGATCTATGACGCAGTATACCATAACTATACCATAACCATAACTATTCTTATTGGTTTTGTTTGATAGTGATCTTTGATTAAGACCTGTTTAGTTGTGAGTTTCTACGTGTAGCTTTTGATTGCGAATTTTCGCATTTAATATTTGGCTGTGAAACCTAAAATACAAGAAACAATATATATGTTATATCTTCAAACGAGCAATATTTGTATATTTTTGTTATTTGTATGTATGTATATATGCATGTATTATGTATTGTATATGTATTTGTATTATGTATGTATATATTGTATGTATTGTATGTATTATGTATGTATTCTCGAAAACAGCTCTATATTTTTGGTGGTAAATTGGCATCCTACGATTTTCTGGCCTAAAAAAACAATCTGTATAGGTCAAGAGTTTGAAAAAATTCGTTAAGAGCCTTCATTTATGGAAAAAAATCCATACGAGTGACGTCATATTTATGTGCACACTTCAGGAGTATACATACGTCATATCTGCCTCAGTAGTGGTTGTACCGTTTTCAGTGTCTACAATGCAAGCAAAATTACACAAGAAACACAGCTAAGTGTCAAATACAAGTGTAATGAATCTTTTTGCAAAAGGTGTTCTCATCAGTTTCACAATACTTAGAGGAAATTAAAGCAAGATCCTCTTTATTAGGGGCCGATTCTGATTATTCAAGTTTTTCTGGGGGAAATAAACATTACAATTAGATACTAGGCAAGAAATAACTCATGGCTTTATTTTTATGTGAGAAGACACCTTGATTGGTGGTTTAATAAAATTCCTTTATAAAAAAAAAAAAAAAAATCAGATTCACTTACTCAGAGAAGGTTTTCCACCAAAAATGGAGCCTTTATCAAAGGCATCCTTCCACTTGAAAGGAATTGTAATATCCTGAGGTTGAAATTTCGATTCTAGCATTAAAAGTTGATCATGATACCTAAAAGTAAAAAAAAAATCGAAATAAAAAACAGTTTAGCATTTTTTTATAGCTTAAATATGAATATTTACATCCAATCTTCCAACTAAAATTTTTTCTAAGTTGGACACCTTTTTTTTAAATGCTTCTGTTTCGTTTTAAAAGAAGAAACTAGACTTTATTCCAGTGTTACAAAAGTCACACCTATTGATAGAAAAGTCATTGATATAATGATTGATATAATATGATAGAAAATATTGATATAATGATAAAATATTATATAATAACCTACAACCAATTGATATAACGATTGATAGAAAAAAGTCAAGATGAAATGAGCTTTTCCTTGATTCTAAATATACAATTGAATTGCAGAAGCGAGCAATTAAAATGTAAAAGGTTCGAATGACCTATAACAATCCTAATTTTAAGAATCGTTTACTAATACTCTCCCTTTGTATCTTGTCAGAATTCATCAAAATAATTAAAAGATATAGCATTGGATTTTATAGTCCCTACCGGCAGTACAGATTTTCTTTTCATGGCCCTTCAGCCAGGAAGTGCAGCAGGAGGTTGGGGGCTAGCCATCCGGTACTTTAACATACCCTTTCTGCTTACCTTCCCCAGATTTCTTTGGGTATTCGTTTAGAACTAGGTCGACTCTGGCTGAGCTTACAGATTCACGCCACTGACCCCCGTTCCAAACCAAATAACCAGCGATCCCAGGACTCGAACCCCCTTCATCGCGGAAAAAGGATTTCAAGTTTAGCCTGTCAACCATTCGGCTAGGACGGCTCCATATTCATCATACACGCTGGAAAACCGATATTTCCACCTTCCGTCTCTCATAATTTTACAAATGTTCAACTGAACAAACTACGAGTAAGATACACTATCGGCCATGTTGTTTTCTGCAATAATTACACATACAAATAGGCATAGAACGACTAGGAACGTCACTATGTAAATAAGTATACATTTGTCCAATCCTTGGAATGGCTACCAGAACATTTTACCTCGGGGGAGGTGAGAGACAATTGAAAAAGATTGCTTTTCTAACCACTATCTTTCAACTTTTGCAAGGGGACCAGATCCGGTCGGGATTTAAAATAACAGCTCTGAGACACGATATCCTTCCAAACATCAAATTTCATTAAGATCTGATCTACCGTTCGTAAGTTAAAAATACTTCAATTTTTTTGTTTTTCCGAATTAACGGGCCCCCACACCCCCCTCCAGGTAGTCAAATCGGAAAAATGACTATTTCTAATTTAATCTGGTCCGGTCCCTGATACGCCTGTCAAATTTCATCGTCCTAGCTTACCCGGAAGTGCCTAAAGTAGCAAAACCGGGACCGACAGACCGACAGAATTTGCGATTGCTATATGTCACTTGCTTAATAACGAGTGCCATAAAAAAAAAACCTTACATCAAAACACAAAACCAAAATATGATGACCCTTTCTCAGTAACCGTGAAAGGGTCACTTGTTATCCTTTCATCGTTACTGAGAAAGGGTCATCATATTTTAGTTTTGTGTTTTATTTTACTATTTGGTTTTTTCTATGTATTGGCCAGTTTATTCTGCACTGAGGACGGTCAAGCGGAGGTCTTGACCGAAATATTTGAATAATCTTCAATTTTTTCACTGGCTGTTTGTTGTCTTCATTCTTCTTTTCTTTATAATTTTGTACTTTATTATGATTAGCCAGTTAGAAAAAATTAGGTATTTATAACATACGAGTGGGTAATCGGATCTTAATGAATTTTGATATTTAGAGGGGCATCGTGACTCAGAGCTCTTATTTTAAATCCTGACCGGCATTAAGCCTCTTATTTTCCTTTTAAATCAATCTATTGATTCATAGAATTTTGCTAGAGCTTATACTATATGATATCTTGGCTCTTAGCTCTTCTTGCCTCGTCACAAGTGCCATATGAGCTCTTAGCTCTTGTTTATATTTTTATATAAACAACGGCCTTACCGAGCACTTGACCGAAAATATAAAGTATTTTTATATTTGTTTATATTTTATATTTTATTCTGCACTGAGGATGGTCGGTCTTGACCGAAATATTTGCATAATTTTCAATTTTTCACTGGCTGTCCTCGTTCTTCCTTTCTTTGCAATTTTGTGTTTTGCGATTATTATAGAACATACATGTAGTATTGCTAACGGCTAAGCAGCACTGCATCACCACAAACCAGCTATGGAGAGATGCGAGTACATATTCTGTGGGGAGAAGGCGAGTTGGAACCCTCAAAAGTTCACCTATACAGCTAAATTTTACTATATTCCGTGGAAAATTCTTCGGCTCCATATATAGAGAACAACGGCGTATCCAGGATTTTTGTTCGGGAGGTGAGGGAGACAAAAAACCTTAAAAACGCCTGAAAAATTGCTTATATGCATTTTTGTGACGTTTTTACTAGTCGGATAAAAACTTCAGGGGAGATTCAAATCCAGTACCCCCTCCCAGATAGAGGGAGGTGTATCTGTTTGAACTAAGCATATTAACGGGGGAATATATTCCTTCTTATCGCAGAATCTTATTTTAATGGAGAATCATCTGCGACAGCATACATCTTCTCGTTCCTATCCATGGAAATGGAGAGGATACATACTTGCTACATTTTTAACCAGAAAAGGCGGCCAAAGGGCAAACCCCCCCCCCCAACCTACAAAGGCAAAATTCCTTAAAAAGATCTTGATTTTTTCAAAAATTGTGATATTTAACCATACTTCAGACATTTTGAAGACTAAAACCCCCTCCTAATAATCCTCCAACCCCAAATCATTGGTCAAGTACGCCAATACAAATCACCATTTTGGATGTGTGATATATGTTTAGCAATTACCTTTATAAGAATTTTTGAAAACCTACGGTTCGATCACGTACTTTCAGATAATATACATACATTTCGGTTTTATGGGTAGGGGAGAGGTGGGTACAGTGGCGCAGTCTGCTACAGTGGCGCACTTGATCCCACTGCCACCTGTAATTAGATTAAATTCTAAAAAAATACGCACTAGGAGGGCAGTCACATGGTCTATGATTGTCAGCCATTTTCAATTTTTTGGAGCAATTGCAGTTTTTGAGGTATGTGATTAAGTGCTTTGAAAAATAAAATCTTGGACAAATGGAAAATATTTTTTGACTTTGCTAAGGTTTGTAGGCTACAAATAGTGTCGAATTCTGGCGAATATTAGTTCATCTGGAAGCTCCAACAATTCTAAACATAGTTCAGCCATCTGTTTGTCTCTCGGTCATTATTTCAAATTTTGGTTCACAAAATGGATAAAAGAGGGCATTTCGGCTACAGTGGCGCATTTTGGTGGAGGGTATAGTGGCGCACCCCGAAATTTTTTAAATTCATAAACTTCACGTGGTAGGTAGCCTATATGATAGTTTTGACTTCTACTACTACTACTACAAACTCGTCACAGCCTTAAGCCGCCTGAGACCGACACACTGGCGAACACTTCTCCTCCATACCACCCTGTTTAAGGCTTCTGCCCCCAAAGATTTTGGGTAATTTCTTATGATCTCGTCCCAGTCTAACGTGGGACATCCTGTCCCCCCCTTCAGACCACTAAGTAGAACTAATCTAGGAATTCGATCGCCCAGGTTAGGCTGGGGTTCTAGGTTAAGCTCGGTTCAGGTTAGGCTACAAGTTCTAGAAGTTCAGTAACAAAGGCTACATCCCCCAAACATTATTGGTCTTTTGCAGAATGCCTAATGAAGCAGAGCGTATGAAGCTTGCCGTGCACGCGGTACTGGAATTGAAGCTTTCACAACGGGCTGCTGCCAAAAAATACGAGATCCCAGAGACAACACTCCGTCGATATGTAAATAAGGCTCGCAATGCATCGGACGATAAAAAGCTGACTTTAAAATTTGAGCCGAATTACCAAATCCGTCAAGTGTTAACTGATGAACTTGAACAGCAACTTCACACGATTATTTGATAAAGGCATGCAAAATGCACCATGGTTTGACACGGCTCAACGTCCGCCAATTCGCTTTCGAAATTCAAAGATGAACCAATTGAAGGTGCCATCAACATGGCATGAGAAAAAGATAATGGGGAAAGACTGGTATTACAGTTACATGAAACGCTTCCCAGACCTGTCTATCCGCAAAGCAGAGGGAACAAGCTTGGCCAGAGCCACGGCATTCAACAGAACAACTGTAAACGAGTTCTATGACAACTTGGAGACTGTTATGAATAAGTTTAAGTTTCAGCCTAGTGATATTTATAACTTAGATGAGACGGGGGCAACAACAGTGCAGAGACCACCAAATGTGATAGCACCCAAGGGCACAAACAGGTGGGCCAAGTGACTTTTGCTGAGCGAGGCGAACTGACCACAGTCTGCTGCACCATCAATGCTCAAGGTAATTTCTTGCCACCTTACTTCATCTTCCCAAGGAAAAGATTTGGCTCCCAGTTGATGAATGGTACACCACCAGGCAGTGGTGGTAGCGGTTCTGCCAAAGGATGGATGACATCTGACATCTTCCTGCTTGTCCTCGAACACGTTGTGAAACATGCCCGCTGTACAAAAGAGAGACCCATATTGCTGATAGAAGACAACCACTCTTCTCATGTGTCGATCCAGGCCATTCAGTACTGCAAAGATAACGGGATAGTGGTTCTGACTTTGCCACCCCACACCAGCGGAAAGCTACAGCCACTGGACAGAACAGTCTACAAATCATTCAAAAACTACTACAACATCGCCTGCAATGACTGGATGGTCAGCAACCCCGGACAGACGATTGGCATCTCTATCATCGCTCAACTTGTTGGAAAGGCCTTCCAACTCTCCTTCACACAGGAAAACATAGTCAGTGGCTTTGCTGCTACTGGGATTTTCCCCTTCAACCGCCTACTTTTCACAGACGACGATTTTCTCGCATCAGCTGTGACCGACAGACCAGACCCTAATCCCAGCGCAGCTCCAGAGGCCGAAGAAGTCGAGCAAGAATTGAATAGTCATAACGAAGCGGGTCCAAGCTCTGCCTCCCCTACCGCCATTACACCCGAAGCTGTAAGGCCCTGCCCAAGAGCGCCCCCCAGGAAGCTGCCAGAAGGAGCTCGGAAGAGGAAGAAAACCATCGATGCCATGGATACCCCAGTGAAAGATGCTTTAGAGAAAGAATTCATGGAAAGGGAGGCAAAAAAAGGCCAAGACTTCTAAGATTAACCCCAAGACAAAGAAAGCCGTTGTCCAAAAGCCAGTGCCAAAAAAACAGGATGTCCAACCTAAGAAAAGGGGCAGTGCTGTTGGATACTTTGCTAAATTTCACCGCAATTTCAAGAGAAACAGTCATGTAAAGACCCTGTTTTCTGATTCTTCGTCTGATGATGACTTTGGTGACTCTGCCACAAAAGGCAATAGTAGCTGTGATAGTGATGAAAGCCTCCACTGTGGCCTTGAAGACCAAAACGATCTTTTGTGTGATGATGAAGTCCGTGCTGGAGATTATGTTCTTGTTTGCGAGGGGGAGATCAAAAAGAACAAAATTTACTCCGTGGGCGAAGTCCTCTCTGAGTCCAGCTTTGACATTGAGCTCATGTATATTAAGAGAATGGTTCCTTTCTACAAGGTCATCAGGACCAGTGAAAATTACACTTTCAGCAAGTCGAGTGTCGAAATGAAGCTACCTGCTCCGAATATTTCTGGTGGCACAGAAAGACAGGCGGAGCAACTGGTCTTCCCCATTGACCTGACTGCTTACAATATTAACTAGTGTGCCTTCTTCTTTTATTTTCAGTTCATTATTTTTTATTTCCTTACTCATTATACGAAGTATTCATCTTTTAGGTATTTTCAGTTCATTATTTTGTACTTCCTTACTCATTAAACGAAGTATTCATCTTAGCAGTTTGATTGCGCCACTGTTCCAGATGGGTGCGCCACTGTTCCAGATGGGGTGCGCCATAGTTCCCGCCTAGTCGGCAACAATGGCGCAAAAAGTGGCTGTCAGAAAACATGACTCCATCAAAAACTGGTTCAAAGAAGAAGTGTGAAATAAATCACCAGTGTAGAATAATAAACTGCCTGCACAACAGTTCAAAAACCGTCCAAAAATGTTAATATTTGCCAAAGTTACGATGCTTTGACCTGAAAGTGCGC
The DNA here is from genome assembly GCF_032884065.1 of Artemia franciscana. Classification (NCBI taxonomy): domain Eukaryota; kingdom Metazoa; phylum Arthropoda; class Branchiopoda; order Anostraca; family Artemiidae; genus Artemia; species Artemia franciscana. The sequence goes on from NC_088876.1 coordinate 41,541,761, forward strand.
CACTGTACCCACCTCTCCCCTACTTAATGAGCTCTAGCAAAATTCTAAGAATCAATAGATTGATTTAAAAGGAAAATCAAAGGTTTAATGCCGGTCGGGATTTAAAGTAAGAGCTCTGAGACATTCTAACCAAAATTCACTAAGATCCGATCACCCACTCGTAAGTTAAAAATACCTCAATTTTCACGTTTTCCAAGATTTCCGGTTTCCCCCCCCCCCCCCCCCAATGTCACCGGATCTGGTCGGGATTTCAAATAAGAGCTCTGAAGCACAAGATCCTTTTAGATATCAAATTTCATTAAGATCTGATCACCCGTTCGTAAGTTACATATACCTCATTTTTTCTAATTTTTCCGACTTACCCCCCCCCCCCCGCTCCAACTACCCAAAGAGAGCGGATCCGGTCCGGTTAAGTTAGTCACTTATCTTGGACTTGTGCTTATCCTTCCCACTAAGTTTCATCCTGATCTCTCCACTCTGTGTTTTCCGAGATTTCCGGTTCCCCCCCCCCAGACTCCTGCAAATGACACTGGACCGGTCAAGATTTTAAAAAAGACATCTGAGATACGATATCCTTCTAAATATAACATTTTATTAAGATCCTATCACCTGTTTGTAAGTTAAAAATACCTCATTTTTTCTAATTTTTCGAAATTAACCGTCCCCCCACTGCCCCCCAGATGGTCGAATCAGGGAAAAGATTATTTCTAATTTACTTCGGTCGGGTCCCTGGTTTGCCTGCCAAATTTCATCGTCATACCTTATCTGGAACTGCCTAAACTAGCAAAACCAGGACAGAGAGACAGACCGACAGAATTTGCGATCGTTATATGTCACTTGGTAAATACCAAGTAGTCTACCATAGAAAAAAAAAGTTTTTTTTAACTGCAAGTAAGGAACAACATTATAACTTAAAACGAACAGGAATCATTCCATGCATGAAAGGAGTTGTCCACTCCTCAACGCCTCGCTCTTTACGCTAAAGTTTGACTCTTTGTCACAACTCTACTTTTTAAAATAATAAAATACTTCAAAATATATCATGTTCACAGGGATTTTTGGAAGCTGTTTTCAGTTCTTTGTTAAATATTTAGTGTTTCAGATGGTAGTTGCTGCTTAATATGCAAAAAAAATCCATAATATACTAATTCTATTGGTATATATATATATTGATACAAAAGGCTTAAAATAAGCTTCTTAAAATAATATCTGCCTATATTAATAGGTGAAGCCAAGCCAATATTAAAAATTTTGCGGACTTCTTTTACTGATTGTGAACCCTTATTTTTGTCACACCAACGTAGCCCCCCGTCAAGCTTCCCGTGCACCCCTAAGGGTCCACCTGGACCACTTTGGGAATCACTGTTCTATAGGGTGCTATGAAACTTATGATTCTGCAACTTATTATTTAAACACTATACTTACAAGAGACTATGATAATCCTTTTCCTACATATTTTGTAACTCGTTTGATTGCTAGTTTTAATAATGAAATTATCTATATGAGTTAGAATATAAACTGAATTTTGTGTGCTCTTTTGAAGGATCATAAATCCGTTTGGCTTCTCCTTCCTTAAAGAAACTTCACTACTGATAGTTATAAGCAATCCTGCACAGAGTGTGGTAGCATGGTATATTAATGCCCGTCCTTTCCTTTTTCCTATGGTTTCTCGTTTTCTGTGACCTTATTTTTCAATTTTTTTAATTTGGGTAGAGGCGTTGATGGCTGCTATCCCAGTAGCTCTCAAGAAGGTTGGGCCTATAGGAGGGGAGCAGAGTTTTTTGCAAATTTTCAACACCCCGCTCTTTACGCTAAAGTTTGTTACTGTTTTAAAAAGTAGAGATGAGAGAAAGAGTCAGTCTTTAGCGCAAAGAGCAGGGCGTTGAGGAAAGAATAGCCCCTTCCATATACGGAATAATTTCTGTTCGTTTTAAGTTTTAATGTTGCTTCTTACTTTCAATTAAGAAAACTTGTTTTTTTTATATATAATCGGAGAGAAAGCCAAGACAGATAGCCTGAGTGTCAGGCACAACTGACATAAGCCTTTTTCATGAATATATAAAAATGATATCATTTTCACTTTTGATAGACAGTCTATCATCCAAACTTCACTATTGATAGTCATTTTTATTAATCATTATTAGTCATTATTATTAATACCCGTCTTTCTTTTAAAATTGCAAGATTTTCGATATTTTCCTATGGTTTTTCGTTGTATATGTTTTTTTTTTCAGTTTGTGCTCTATTTGAAATTCTGGACCACTCCAAAGTTGATTTCTGCGTACGTTTCTTATTACAAGGTTGAACTTCTGCCTGTATATCCTCATATTTGCACACATGAGAAGTTGCCTTAATTAGATTGTTGCATCCTCCTAGGGTTTTTTTAATCCTTTGAGGTAGTATATGCTTGTAGTTTTAAAAAGCGTAGTAGTTAGCAACTACAATCCTTGTCAAACAGTTCGTGGTAGCGAACTGTAGTATGGAGCTGTACCCGGCTCAATAGAAACCGAAATTCTAAAAAATTGAATTTTGACACCAATAGTTCCATCAAAAGAATCGCGTTTTAATTCTGATTTTAAATATATATATTTCATCAAGATTAGCCTTACCCATCAAAAGTTACGAGCCTGAGAAAATTTGCCTCGTTTTAAAAAATGGGGGGAAACACCCCCTGAAAGTCATACAATCTTAACGAAAATCACACCATCAGATTCAGCGTATCAGAAAACCTAATTATAGAAGTTTCAAGCTCCTATCTACAAAAATATAAATTTCACATTTTTTCCAAAAGAAAGATCATGGAGTCGTGTTTATTTGTTGTTTTTGTTTGTTTGTTTGTTTTTATTTTTTTTTTCCCAGGGGTGATCGTATCGACTGAATGGTCCTAGAATGTCACGAGAGGGCTCATTCTAACGAAAATTAAAAGTTCTAGTGCCCTTTTTAAGTGACCAAAAAAATTGGAGAGCACCCAGTTCTCCACTTCAACGCCCTGCTCTTTACGCTAAAGTTTTTACTGTTTTAAAAAGTACAGTTGAGAGAAAGGGTCAAACTTTAGCGCAAAGAGCAAGGCGTTGAAGAAGGAGCAGCCCCTTTCATATACAGGGTAATTTCTGTTCGTTTTAAGTTTTAATGTCGCTCCTTACTTTCAGTTAAAAAAACTTGTTTTTTTTTATTTAATCTCCCTTTAGCATTTTGAGTGCCCACGCTGTGGAGCCATACTTGTCACTATCATCACTGAAGCTTCCAAAATTCCAAGCTTAGTTTGCAGACTTATTTTCCTATTCTTCCGAATTTTTCTCAGCTTGAAAAAAAATGCCCTGGGCCTTGGCTATTTTAGTTTTAACGTCTTCACCGGATCCACCATTTTTTATTAATTAAAAAAAATTCTTTCACAAAACAAAGTTTTCAAGGAAAAGTAAAGGACTTCATTAAACCAAAAATTAGCAAAAATAGAATCAAATAATCTACCAAGCGCAAAACTACCACAAATCAGCATCAATAAATACATGAAACCCAAAACAAAGAGAAGTTACAATAAATGGCCGAGTCGAACTCAAAACGCGCAGAAATTAACATGAATAGGGCCCACATACCGTACACCTTCTCAAGGCCAGGTCATAATTTGCACTCTACTGAAGCTTATTTTAATTTTTTCACTTTTAAAGCTTTAATAATTCAAAAATTGTTAAGATTTTAAAGAATAAATATGAGCATATGTATATTAAACTGACAATACAGATTCATTAACTTTTTTTTCGTAAAAGGTAAATTATGTTTTGACCTTAAAAAGGCATAGGGGCTGTGAGCCCTAATTATGGTAATTTATCATTGTTTAGAGTTTGACTCGGGAATTTGTTGTATCTTCTGTTCGTTTTGGGTTTCACGTATTTATTGAAGCTGATTTGTGGTACTTACACGCATGGTAAATTATTTAATTTTGTTTCTGGTCAGTTTTGGTTTAATCAAAGTTTTTTTTTTTAATTTTTCTGTTCGTTTTATATTGACATAGTCTTTTTCAGGGAAACACGATTGGAAAACTGATTGCCCTCCTATCATTTTTTACTCTAAAGGGCACAAGAACTTATAATTTCCAATCAAATTAGCTCCATTAAAATATCAATGATATTGTTGATATGCCCTTTTAATAGGAAATTGTAAGTTCTAGTTCCCTTTTAAGAGTCAAAAGTGGTGGAGTGTAACTAGCCCCCCTCCCTCCCTGACACTCTCTTTTCCCCAAACGCATCTAACCAAACTGTGAGATAGCCATTTTATTGACAATAGCCCAAAGAGCATATAATAATGCCTCCAGGGTAGACACAACCCTCCAGAGCCCAGGGGAAAACGTTATAAGTTATACCCCAGGACATAGCCTATGATATTTTTATGGAATGGGTTGTTGCATAAACTTCAGATCAGATGGGGCTCATTTGATTGGAAGTCAAGAGATATAGTCCTTTTTTGAGAGTCAAAAGTGAATGGAGGGCAACCAGCTCGTCTCTCCAAAGCCTATCATTCCCCAAACATGTCTAATCAAAGTTTTAAGAGAGCTGTTATGTCCAGCACTGTATTAAGGTCCAGTAGTTATGTCTTTGAGGATGTCAACATACCACAGTCCTTAAGGCAAAATTTATTCATTGTTTAGATATAGTATATGTTATTGAGAGATGTATGCATGTCTGAACTTTACTTACCAAAAACATGAAGGGCATTCAAGTGAGCCTTTCAGAGAATGTTGAAGGGATTGTTGAGCTAAATCAAAACAATTTAGGTGTATACAGAGTGTCAAAAGGGCATAACTCATGGATGAATGGGTAAATTAGTTTGGAGCTCTTAGGAAATTACAAGGGAGATGATCAGAAAGGCAACATTTGCATGCTACCACTGCTGCTACAACTACCATCACTACTATTGCTACCACACTACTCCTGCTGCCACTACTACTACTACCACGCTGCTCTTGCTTCAATCACTACTACTACTACCACACTTTACCATTTACAAAATTGAGGGAAAACTTGAACTAAATCCTAAGCTGTTATGTGTATGTACACTGTCAAAAGAGTGCATTTCAAGAATTGATTTGAGCATTAAATTGAAACTTTCAGAGAATGCTAAAAGGGGAAAATCATCTGACCAGGCAATATGTACATGATATTACTAATACTTCTATCACTGCTACATTTACCACTACTACTTCTGCTTCAACTGCAACTACTTGTAAAGGCTACTACTAGCAATACAAATATTGCTACTGTTACTACTATTACAACTATACCTAAAGATATGAAGATGAAACTTTCAAGGAATTTTGGATAGAGGGTGGAGGATTTTTTTTACTGAAAAAAAAATGACCATGGATTGACAGTTTTATATAGGCATACTGATATTCATTCCCCAAAGCTTCAATATTTTTCATTTATTAAAGTCAAAAAAGTGAAAAAATGTTAAAGGCATTTTGTTTTCAGTGAAGTACAAATTATGTTCTGGTCTTGAGAAGGCACTGGGGCTGTCAGCCAAACTCAAGTCAATTTTTGCTTGATTTCAGTCTGACCTGGTTGTTTCTTGTAATTGTTTTTCCTTTTGGTTTTCATTTATTTTTACTACGGCAATTTGTGGGAGTTTTAGGCTTTGAAAAATATTTGATTTTACTTCTGCTCATTTTTGGTTTAATGGAGCTCTTAACTTTTCTTTGAAAAACTTGTTTTGTAAAAAAGTTTTTTAAGTTAATTACTTAAAAAGAGCACTACAATTTGTAATGTCCAATACAAGGAACTTTTATAGGTTATACAAAATCCCCTGTAAAAAAAAACAACACACAAACAAATAAATGCAAATACATGATCCTGTTCCTGAAAAAAAAATAATGAATCCACATTTATTTAGATGAAACCTCAATAAGAGGGTCTTCTAAAGCTTAAATGTATTGTATACCTTTGTTCAAATTACATTGAAACATTACATAAAGCTGGGAAAAAGAAATATTGCACTATTTCTACACTACATAGAAAAACAGTGTCCTAATCAGAGGGGCAATATTACCCTTGTCCCCTTCCCAAAGCCCAATTATAAATCAATGACTTTTTCATGAAAAATCCAATGAATCAACTTAGATAAATTAAGGGTTAAAATACCATGAAGCATTAATTCCTCTGCAACTGAGACATTCAATATAGATCCTTTTTTACTTTTAAATTGATTGGCTATCTCGAAATTTTAGTTGATAGTAACATGTTCCTCGGTGGAGCAAATCTTAGATTAGTGCCACAAAACAACAGAAAATCCCTCTTTCCCATGGCACAATCTTTTTGGTAACTTAAAAGGGATACTTTATTTCTATCCAAATGAACCCTCTCCCAATCTTCTAGGACCATCAGTTTAAAATAATTACTCTTGGAAAAGCAAACAAATAAATCCCTTATCTTGTTTTTGGGTAAAAATGTGAAGTTCTACATTTTTGTACATAAGAGCATTAAACCTCTACAATAAAGTTTTCAGATCTGCTGAAACTGTGAAGCTGGGCGTTTTTCTTATTTTCTTGAAAATCAGGCAAATTTTCTAAAGCTTGTAGGTCATGGGTAACATCAAACTTGACGAATTTTAATTTTGTGCCAATTACCAACCTAAAAGTATCTGTCTTTTTGCTCTAGCATGTCATTTTCAACTGCTTTTACTAACAACTCACAGCAGCAACAAGCAACCTGAGGTCAACACAACTGTGTACTCTTCCATCCCAATGTATTCAAAAACACCCTTTTTACACCCTCCAAGGAAGTTCCCATTTCTCTTGAATCTTTCCTTACAACATCCTCCCACACTACTCAGGGATAACCTGCTTTTTGTTTGGCCAACAAGGATAACCTTTGGTAATCTGTCTATGTTTATCTGAAGAATGTGCTCCAGTCATCTCAACCTCTTTCTCACAATAGTCCTAGAAAGCAGGACTGAGCCAAATTTTTAATACAGCTTATTGGTTGAGATATGATCTTAGGAGGTTGGGGTGGATGAATTGCCAAAAATACAAATAAAACCATAAAAATGGACATAAAATTGGTATTCTTTACAAGTTGATTTTTCAGTTCTAGCATGTCTCCTTCTGAAGAACCACTATTATAAATCTTTGGCCTACTCTTTGTTCTATCTAATTTATATCTTATACTGTAGGTAATCTTGGTAAATTTGCAGTTTACAACAGAATTTAGCAAGAATGAAAGTGAATATATCAGGCAAAAAGGGTCTTGCACCAAAATGTTTCAGGTAAAAAGTTTACCTTTTTTGAACTACCAAAAAAAAGTAAGCTAATCAACAGAAAACACCAACCATGAAATTGCTAAAGAAAAAATAAGACTGCAGAAAACTAGCAAGTCTTCAAATCTGTTTCTGATCAGACAACTAACCACATAAAGGAGTTGAAGAGAAGCTATGGAAAAAAAAATAGGTTTGAGGATGTTAAAAATAGCTCTAAATCTTTCTGGCAAAATGCAACTCAAAAATGTAGCAGCAGATGCACAGTCCCAGATATCCTGCACAATAGTCAATCAATTGCTGATCCTGAGTTGAAATCTTCAACCAATAATCCTCATCTATTTTTTTTTTCTTTCTCTAACTCCAGTGCTGTTTATCCCATGCCTCCCTAACATGATGTATTGCATAAGAAGGAACCAATTCTGATTACTACAATAGTTCTAGAGGAACTTATATCCCTCAAAACTGAATAAATCTGCCAGTCCAGACAGCATTCACCCATATATCCTACATGAAGCCAGGATGAGTACAAGAGGCTAAAACATTTAGTAGAAAAAAAAGGCAGGCCATGAATGCAAAGACGCCTTCAAATAAGGTAACTGCCATTACATGTATAAAAAGGTATGGGAGCTGTCTAAAAAGAAATCTTTTTTCTTTTTCTACAATTATCCATGACTCGATGCCCACAACTATTCAATTTTAATTCACACTTGAACAAAACAAAGAAGGTCACCAAACCCCTGGTCCACCACCCATAAAGAAGTCTTACAGATTAATGAATAAATTCATGAATTATTAATTGTATGGATTTTTTTATTTGCTAGTTTAGCTGTAGTCTGTTGACTTTTCACAGCAACCTCATTCTAACTTTTGTTTGCAAGATTATCAGTTGTTTCAGGACAATTATGTAAATCACTACTTGCTGGAGTTTTTACCTGGTCCTTAATTAAACTATTATAACTTGAGTTTATCTTAAAATCCCCTTCATCTCTATACTTAGGACCACTGGGGCAAACTAGTAGACATCTATCATCAAGTCACAATAGGCATCTGGAAAACAGGCGATTTCCCAAGATCCTGAGCAAAAGCCAAAATTGTCCCCCTATACAAAAAGGCAACTGTAACAACTACAGACCAATTGTCATGATCAGCCAACCAGCAAAGATCCTCACAAAAATGAGCTTGTAATTTTAGCTTTTCAGTATAGCACCTATACTGCTTGTTTGTGGGCACATTCATACCAACAAACAAGACCAAAAAAGCCAGGATAAAAACAAGAGGCTAAAAGATTTAGGAGAAAAAAAAAGGCAGGCTCTGCACCAATACATCAATGTCAAGTGCCATGAATATGAAGACACCTTCAAATAAGGTAACTGCCATTACATGTATAAAAAAGTACAGGAGCTGTCTAAAAAGAAACCTACAGCAGCAACAACCCTGTTAGATAGGCATTGCCAACTTATCACAGATTCTAAGGAGAGGCAGGGATGCTGGAAGGAACACTTCTGCCAAAAACTGAGCCCTGCAATAACTTTCAATCCATCTATCCTTGTGTCTTTTCAACTACTGGAGTACCCAGTAGATCCAAGTCCACTATCATTACAAGAAGAAGTAGTTGCAGCTATACAATCCCTAAAAACAAATATAGTTCCTGGTCCAGATGATATACAGTCAGAGCAACTTAAGTCTGGTCCTGAAGAACTAGTAGACTTCTATCATCAAGTCACAATAGGCATCTAGAAAACAGGCCAATTCCCTGGATCCTTAGCAAAAGCCATGATTGTCCCCCTATACAAAAAGGCAACTGTAACAGCTACAGACCAATTGGCATGATAAGCCAACTGGCAAAGATCCTCACAAAAATCCTACTTGACTGAGTAAAATCCCTGACAGACCTCACTTTGGAGGAATATCAGGCTGGCTTCCAAAGAGATTGATCTACTATAGATCATACATTTTCCACCCAGCAACTGATGGAAAAATATGTAGAAGTTGCAAAGGAGTTGTTTTTAATTTTTATTGACTTTAAACAGGCCTTCAATTTAATTTGATGCAATGGGCTTTGGTACAAACTTCTGCATTATGGAGTTCCCAAAAACTTGACAACCTTGATCAAAGATATGTATTTGAATTTCTTTATTAAGGTTAAGATGCATCAATAATGTTATACAATAAACATTATAAAATAATGTTTTGCATAGTTCACAACATGGCTTTTGTTAGGAGAGATCTGTTGACACCAATCTCCATGAATTGTATGGTCATAACACCAAGTTAATTGATATAGGCATTCCTGCAGATATGATTCTGCTTGACTTTTTAAAGCCTTTGACAAAGTTTATTACAAGCAACTTGCAATAAGATTATCTACAGTCAAGCTTGAAGAGAAATCTCTGCTCTGGATCCTTGATTATCTTGATTTGTGACCTCCATGTGTTCAATTATTTGATGACTCTAATAATTGTATTCTTTCTTCCTCTATATATGTTTTGAGAGGAGTTCCTCAGGGAAGTGTTCTGGGCCCTAAACTATTTAATATCTTTATCAATGATGCTCTTTCTATTATCAACAGTAAATCACTTCTCCATGCAGACAACATTAGCTTCTTGGACCAGCCTTGTCCTGTGAAGATCATGCCCTTCTACAAAATAATCTTCAACTACTAGGTCATTGGGCATGTTTCCAAGTGCCGTATAATTCACTTGGGCAAACTGAATCCTTGTTGCACTTGTTTGTTTTATATTTTTTTTTTTTTTGCCACCCACTCTGTTCTGTAAATGATGAGCAAGATCTTGATGTCACTATTGACAATGAACTAAATTTAGATCTTATGCTATGAGGTCTGCTGATGGTGCTAGATCAACTATGGGACTGATTAAGCATACTCTTTCCACTTGTCCCCCTAATGTCATCAGTCTTCTATATAAGGGACTTATGGATCCTAAGCTTGAAGTTGGAATGTCTCTTGCCTCCCAAAATTTTAAAAAGACTTAAAAGTTGTTGAAAATGTGTAGACATGCCACTAAAGTGATATTTGATATGTAAGAGCTTTCCTACCCAGATTGACTATTGAAGATGAATATCTCTACACTTGTTTATAGGACAAATAGAAGGGATGAGTTAATGAGGGCTAATATACTCCCTGCATTATTCTCTACTGTTTGGTCCAAATTCAATAGCACATCACCTGAAACTTGTTAGAGTCTGTACTCAATTCTTTTTCTTACAAATTATCCATAGTTAGAACAGACTATTTAATGAAACAGTTGTTGCTGAATCTGTTGATGTTTTCAAACAAAGGCTGAATGATGGGTGGTCCTACAGAGAGTGTAAACTCAATTGAGATGCTAAGATCATGCAACAGGACCTGGTAACTAGAGAACTTTGAACAAGTGTGCCTACCTGACAGGTGTAGCCTATATCTATTGAATGTTTGACAAAACAAATTTTACTTTAATTTTTAAATTTTATTTTCTTTTTCTTTGATTTTAATTAGTAAAATGGGATTCCCATTCCTTCAATAGAATTTTACACCATATCAATAGCTTTTTTACAAGTTTAGGAAATAAATTTGCAGATCTTTGAAACCTCATTATATGGGACTGAGCAAAGTTGTGAAGCTGAAAACAATTTTGGTCTTGGCTTACTTCATTAAAGCAGAAGATCTATTTTGAATGGTTTCACTTTGCAAAGGTCACTGTCCTCTAGTTGGAGGGGGATTGGAGTTAGGTACTTCAAAATATCTTCCCTGACATAGCCTACTTTAGTCTGTACATTTTCTTCACCACCAAGCTTAGCTTTAAAAACAGAAAACTTGGAAGAACTTACTTGACCATTAAATCTATATAACTTTGTTGTTTTTCTACATTTCTGTTTGTTGAGAATTGTCTAAGATTGTTAAATTCAGCAAATGCAGAATCTAGGTTTTCTTGCTTCCCAGAATCACCATTTCTTGACTGTACTAAAGCTTTAAATGGGCGCACCAGGTCCACTTCACTAGATCTTTTCAAAGGCACTTCTATAAACTCAGCCATTCCGTCAAATTCTATGCCTGAGAAGTTTTAAAGCTTACGAAGTTCAAAAAATTTATATATTCAAAAATTATGTAATGATGATAGTGCAGAAACCGTTGTGTTTTGCCAAAGCATTTGATAGGAGATTTTAGGCTTTTTTTCCGACGTCCAAACAAAACTGAGCTAAAAATTTTCCTAGCAAATATATTTCCTCTGTCCAAACAAAACCCGTAAGTTAACAATGTTAGAGAATCAACCTAAAAGATCGGATCATTATTGGAGAATTTTAAGTCAAATATTTAAAAACGAGATCATAAAATAAAGCAGGAAGCCCTATCCTCATAGCATTGATAGAGAGTTCAGACTGTTAATATTTCTTACATTTAGCATACTTTTTTTTACCTTGGGGACCTTAATCTGATTCCTAAAAGGGAAAAATTGAATCCCAGGTTTTTTGTTTTGGACCCATCGTGATAGAAAGTTCTCTCTGTAAACATTTCGAGCTTCTTTTTAAGGATGAGCTGCCAACAATTAGCTATATATAACGCTACCGATTTAACTTGAAAGAAGAACAGGCAGAATCAGCAGAAGAAGGTTTAGTTCTTGATGAGCCTTGAGTTTTTTTTTTCAGGCACAGATTTTGAGGTGTATGTTGAGCAGGTTCGAAAAAATCGTTTACAGGTTCTCCGTGTTGAACCCAGAAAAACTTTAAACCGTTTTCATCTTACAATGTTCCGAGCGTGTTGGACATGGGTTTTTTAAAACAGTAATGCATTAAAATGGCATGGATGAACACGGGTTCTGAGGAGACATTTGCCGTGTTGAACACGGCAGTCAAAATGATAATATACTAAACCTGTGTCAAGTTCTGTGTTAGATGTAGGTCGCCTAAAAACATGGCTTTGTTTTCAGGCCACCCATAACACCTAGTTCAACACGGGTTTAAACAGATTTTTGTTTTGAGGGCCATGTTCAGGACAGGCGAGTGTCCTCACTGAACCCGTGTTCAACCCTGCTATTCTGGTGCTATACAATTTTGAAAAACCCGTTTCCAACACGCTTAGAACCTATAAGATGCAAATAATTCAATGTTTTGCTAGATTGAACACAGAGAATCTTAAAACGATTTTTGTCGAACCTGCTTTAAACACGCTTCAAACCTGAAAACACAGCTCTGGTCATCATGTTAAAACTACATTTATTTCACGTATTAATTTTACTATACTTCTTATAATTGGCAAAAGTGACTTCAACCCGGATATTGTTCACAAACTCATGACTAAGTATTCAAGGTCACTAATCCACCTTTAGCTTCAGCCATTTGAAAATATATACCACTTTCTTCGGGGAAAGCTTAAGCCTGTCTTTAGGGCTGCACCATAGGGTGCAATTCCTTCATCCGAATTCTTCGCCAACTTTATACAGGAAGTTCATGAATAATGCCTTACTCTAAAAACTTAAATTTATCATTATATTCATAGTTTGTTAGGCGGATGAAATCTTGAATCTCAGTCAAAAACTGAAACGGATGAATAAAACTTTGATGTCCTTCAAAATAAACATGGGGTGATGGTATTCAACGTCAAGGTTTTGGCTTTCTAATCAAGAAAAGTGCTAAGAAATCTCTGCTTGGCATAAATCCACTCTCAGAGCGTATCATCAATCACCGCCCATTTTAAAGGATCCTTTACTAACATTTCAATCATCCAAGTTTATGCCTTCGACTCCTCCCGGAATGACCAAGATGCAGAAGGTTTCTTTGCCCAGCTCCAACAAACCATAGACCAGGTGCCCAAGAAGGATGCTCTCTTCGTGATTGGGGACTTTAACGATGTCATCAGACAATCAAATGAACGTTTCGAAGACATAATAGGCAAGTCTGGACATGGGCGATAAAACCATAGGGGGAAATGCTAATCGATTTCTGTCGTGATAACGAGCTTTTTGTTACCAGCACAACGTTTCGACACAGAGAACACAGAAAAGTCACATGGAGATCCCCAGACGGCCGAACTTCAAATATCATTGACCTCATACTGGTCTGTAAGCGTTGGTCTGTAAGTGTCAATCTGCCGAAAAACATCAAAACAAGACACAAGTATAAAACCACTCTCTCGAATAAGCTGTCAAGCATCCAACTCACGGGAGTCCCAACGACAGAGAAAGTTTACCGTCTGATTGATGAAAGCGCCTCAATCATCAGAGCAACGGCAAATGAAATCTTAGGAGAACAGTCTTGCTCTGATAAACTGTGGATCACACCCAGAATAATCAGTATCAGTGCTGAAAAACGTATTCACACCAACAAACAAGACCAAATAATCCAGGATGAGTACAAGAGGCTAAAAATTTTAGTAGAGAAAAAAATACGGCAGGCTCTGCGCCAACATGTTGACAACAATTGCCATGAATGCGAAGAGGCCTTCAAATAAAGTGAGCCACTACATGTATAAAAAAGTACAGGGGCTATCGAAAAAGAAACCTACGGCAGCAACAAACCTGTTAAGGCTATATGGTTAAGTAATACAGCTATTCGGAACATACTTCCCCATAATCATGCATATGAAATTAATACACGCAAGATCTTTCTTTTAACATGTTTGAACTCGTTCAGAATTTTTTTTTTCTTTTAGAACATACTAAACACATACAGGGGCTGCGTATGTTGGAGCCCCGAGCAATAAAAACAAACCTATTTTGTGCTTCACTAATGACTATTGAGATCTTACTAATGGTTTTCCCTCAAAATTGAGCCCTCCTCCCTATCCCTCATTTTTTTTATTTGAGATATATGGCATTTCGTTTCAACCCTAGTTTTATCTCATTGTCCGAAGTTTATTGAAATAGTGGTGAATGCCAAGGCTACGAACATGCGTGTATGATCAATGCACATCCCAGACTTTTAATTTTTTCTTTTTAATATTGAGAAAATTTATGATAATTAGCCCAACCCTGGAAAAAAGCTATTGATTCTTTAACTCTATTCAAAAATCAATAAGAATAATCAACTTCATGCGACGGAAAAGGCTCATACGTTTTTTTAAGCAAAAATACTGATAATTTCGTGTTCTTTCTTCGGCTGAAATTGCCTGCGGCATCAATCATTCTGTCACCCATCAATATCAGCAACACCAATATTCTATCGCCCCAGAAAACTTATTTTTCATGAAATGTGAAATTCTTTTGAGGCATTTTTATTTAGTTCATACTACTAAGAAGGCTGACATGCTTAAAAAGAAATTCCATGATAATTCAAAGTAATGATACCAATCTAATTAAACACAAGTAACAAATTCTGAAGCTTTTTTTCGACTTTGTTTTCTTGAATATAATGTTTTATAATGGAAAATTTTAATGTAAAAAAATTATTTTCTTTGATTTTAATACAAGTTTCCTGCATTTCTTTCATTTTTTAAATCATAAATTAACATTGAGCAAAATTAAATAATTAATCAAAATTAATAATATTTAGTCCTCCCAAGACACCTAAGAAAGTTTTCTGTAGTTCTTTCATTCTTTAATCATAAATCAAGACCTGTCATTTTTTTTTATTATTAATGATAGCCAATCTTCCAGAGAGTCCTAACACAAACTGATACCCTGTCATTGCTCTAATCGCGTTTAACTCTGATTCAAGTCCGTTCTGTCTTGTCCCAAAATGTCTTGTCCCCAAAAATGTCACAGAATTTCAATGAAAATCCTACCATCAGATTCAGCATATCAAACAACTCTACTGTGGAGATTTCAAGCTTGTATCTTAAAAAATGTGGTATTTTCAAAATTAATAATCAAAATTAATAATATTTAATCCTCCCAAGATACCTAAGAAAGTTCGCTCAAAAAATAGTGTGCTTAAAAAAAATACAAAAAACAAAAAAATTCGAAGATACAGTCCTTCCCAATTCAAGAATCTAACAGGTCGAAAGATCTGCAAATACCCCTGCCACAATAATTAACTCCTATTTATTTTATGTATTCATATCATCTTTATGTTCAAACAAAAGTTATGGCTCATCCTCGTGCAAAAGCGTCAAAGCCACCCATATCATCCTACATACGACCCTTTATGTTCTACCACGAGTTTATTTTTATACATCTCTTTTTCTCTCTTAATGATACGATCCCTGACCTCCCTAAACACTAAAAAGACACGCATGCTTTTGTAACTATTTAATCCAGTATATATTTTTGTCAATATTTTTATGTTCAGTTTTAGACAATTATAGCACATCCTAACAGGATATTATAGTAACAATTATAGCATTCCTGAGGAAGTGGCCGTACGTTGGTCCCGTTGGCCATACGTTGGGTTTACAGACAGTATTTATTATTGGGATTTCTAATTATTGAGATTACGGAAATTCCTTTCTTTTTGGAGTAGGGTCAGGGGTGGGGATTTTCCACAGGGAGAACTTTCCGTGAAATTTTTTGTGCATTTCCACAGCTTCAAATCTTTTAATCTTCTTTTTTATTTTTAATCTTTAATCTTTTAATCTTTAATTTTGATTGTGCCAACTAAACCTTCAGATGCTAAGAATGTTCTTTTTTGGCATTTTTAGTTCCGAATCGTTTAGTTTCATGTTTTGAAAACTAAAAAACCATCCACATTTTAAGAATCACAAGTTTTTTCAAAATGTTAGCTCTTGTGCTAATTTCCTTCAACAAAATATTTCCCAAAGCAAGAATTTTCGCAAATTATACATGTTCTGCCTTCTAACCCTTTTAATTTTTATATTTTACCAACTAAACCTTTTACATTTAAATAATGTGAAAACTAACACACCACGATCCATTAAAGAAACCTAATAAAGCAAAAATTGCTTGAACAAAAATTTGAAAGGGGACATCGATTAAACAAAGTAACTAAAATTAAGATGACTTTTGGAGAAAAATTGAAAAAGACGAAACTAGTTGATAAAAAATTGATAAAATACGCTTTAACAATAACTGAAAAAACGGAATTAGTAGAACAAAATTTTTAAAATGACCAAATTACTTGAATAAACTTTTAAAAAGACCAAATTACTTGAACAAAACTGAAAATGGTAAACTTTAGACCAAAATACGAAAAAAAATTAACTGGAATAAAATTTGAAATCTTTGGAAAATTACAAAATAGTGAAAAAGACAAAATACACTCAAGAAAGTTAAGAATCTGTGAAAATACTCGAAAAAAATGAAAATTTGTGAAAACTTCACAAAACAATCGATAAAAACAAAATTGGCTCAATAAAATTTGAAAATCATTGACATGTATGCGCCAAAAATTGGAAATCGGTGCTTTCACTCGACAATTGGAAATTCGTGTTTTGTTCGACAAAAGTGATCTTTGGAAACGTTCTATCTAAAAACAATGTATTATAAAATTAGCTGTAAAAATTATACATCTGTGGATTCCCTACAAAAAATTGGAAAAAAGATAAAATCTTTTAAAAAAATGATGAAAATCATAAGAAATTTGAGACACAAATGAAAAAGACAGAAACACGTGAAGAAAATTTTGAAAAGGGCGAACCCTTAGGGACAATGATTTGGAAAAGACGAGATTACGTGAACAAAAAAGACAAATAATGCACGAGTTTTCTCAGGAAACATTAAAAGGGTAAAACTTACCTTCTGCTTAAAAATAAGGAACTAGGTTTTGTTTAAACTACCAAGCATTTATCCTTTTGAAGTTAAACTATCGTTTTTATTGCTTTAAATTAAACTTAAAAATACAAACAAAGCAAAAATAGAAATATTATTTGAATGCACAGAAAGATATGAAGGGGGCGGGGGGAGTGAGCTATGATTGATTTTTAAGACAGAGGCAAAGGATTAGAAATTTTTTATATTAAGTGAATAAAAAGTAAATCAGATGAGATAGTACAGTGCCGAAATACAAACATTTGAAAATTGTGCTAAATTCATAGTGGAGATAGGAGGGGGAGTCAGTACGCGTCGGTACACTCATCTTGCTAGTAGGATAACAGTTTGTTGATAGTATTATTGCCACTTATTACAATTTGAACGATAAAAATTGGGCCGCAAATAATGCAAAGCAAAATCAATAAAAGCTTCCTTTACCCTGTGTCTTGGAGGGGGGAAGGTAGCAATAATTTTCAAAGGAAGTCAACGAAAAAAATTGTATCAAAGAAGAAAATACGGGGGTAATGTCTGCCTAGGTGCGTTTTCCTTTGTCTGGATAATTATCATTAACTTTTAAAACAGACTTTAAAGAAATTAAGATTGGTTAATAAAAAACAAATAAAAAAAATAACAAAAATTTCTTGTTCGTGAATAAAAACTTTGGAGGGGAATGGCTAGATTAAGGCAATAAAAACGTCATGGATTTAGTAAATATTTTTCAATTAATTAACTTCATTGGTCTTAAATCAATTAACTTAATTCGTTTTGAGGCTTAATTAATATTTTAAACAGTAGAGTCAAAGGAAAAATTTAGATTATGCCAAACTACAAATATATGCTCATTAATATGTTTTTACCCTTGTAGAGGACCACCAGAAGGAATCAATCTCAATCCTACGCTGTAGGGGATCGGGGAATTTTATGATATCGTTCGAAATGAATTTCTCCGGATGAAGTTTCAGTTTAACTCGAAGAAGTCTGAAATGTTTCTGTTCAGTTGGAAATGATTACCTCCATCCCTTTATTAAAGCTCGAAAGCTCAGTTATTCATCATGCCTATCGGGTAGTATGTTTAGGCCCCTCTACAGGTCATCCCTGTGACACATTGTCATCGTGTGACGCATCTATTGCTTTATGACGACAATCTCAACCATCTGTTTTAACCATCATAAACAAGCTAGCCTTTGCAATGCAGTAGCACTCCTTCATGTTTTAATTATCGCCTAAGTTTGGAAAATCCTTGAAAAATTAGACCAATCAAAATCAGTTCTCTCAAAATATCGTTTCTCAAAATCGTTTTTTTTTTCAAAAAATCGTTTCTCAAAATATTGTAATGTCTACCTAGCTGGCAAAGAAGACCCCAACAGTTCAAAAATAAATATTCCAGATCTTGTGATAGCTTTCTCTCTGGTAAGTAGAAAACAAAACAAAAAGTAGCTGGTCTTGTTTAGACCCGCTACCTGGTCTAAAAAGTGGATTTAGACCCACTTACAATGCAATGATTTATGCATATTTACAATTAACTACGAAATTGTTTTCTTTCTTTTTTCTTGGAAGGAATGACGATTTTTTTATTAATTTTCAGTTCCTTTTTGCTATTATTAGAATTTAATTTTGAAGATTCGTTGCACAAGCGTTTACTATATTATGTACGTGTCTTTTGTTATTACTGCCTCCGTAAGGTTTATCGACATGAACTTCGCAATCTCAATTAGTAATTTGAGCTGTGTGTTGTCGATTTTTCTTTTCTTTTTTTCTATTTTCTCAACAGTTTTTCTTTGTTTGTTATCAATTTTCAACAAATAAAAAAATATATAGAAAATAGTTCGGGCTGGGGGAGGGGATGAAACTGGGTAGAATTGAATTTCTAAATTTCATTAATCCCCAAAAATACTTTTGAATTAAGTCTTTAATTTGGTTACTGTAGGGTGATGGTACCCATCTTATTGCTGAAAAAATTCCTCGGCATTTCCCGGAAGGGTGATTTTCCCTAGCTTCCTGTCTGTGTTCATTGGGGGCATCTTACAGTGCAAGCAGCGGAAATGAAAACCATAAAATTAATTATTGATGTTTACGACCCCCCTCCTATTCATCAAATCACTATGAACATAAGCTGAGCCTAAAACGTACTTTTGAGGCCTCAGTTTCCTTCCCCCCATCCGCTACAATACTACAGATTAAAGTTAATCTGTATTTTCCGATATACGTGCTTTTTGCATTAATTTAGTTACTAAATAAAAAAAGTGCTACTTTATATCTGATGTTTCGAAGGTTTTATGACAGCTTTTATGACAAGAAATTAAGAGATTATGCAAAATTGTCTCCCGACTAATTTGAATAAGAAAAGAAGTAGAAAATGAAGCGATTTGATTGGATGAACAAACTTATTTTCCCACGTGCCTTTATGTGCAACCTCAATATGGGTGATGCTATTGCTATACCATCATCAGATATTAAAAATATCTAAAATAAAATTCAACAGTTTATGACAAATAATAAGAATAAAATTGAAATAAGAGCCAATATCTTCTAACAAAAAGTCAAAGTTTTGGCTATGTAAAATTGTCCCCCGACTAATCTGAACAAGAAGAGAAGTTGAAAATAAAGCTATTTAAGGAAATGAGACATTTAAGTTCAACCTCAAAATGGAATTTTACTACGTAGAGAACCAGAAAAACCCCCCAGAAATAGCCGTTAATTATATATCATAGGCAAACACAGATAAAACATGAGGGGGTGGGGGTTAACAGATTTTTCGGGGAAGAGGTTTATGAGGATAAAACTTAAAAAAAGCCAAATTTTCCAACAGGTCATTTATGGCAATCTCAAATGGTAATCTCTAACATGTAGAATTGAAAAAAAGCAGCATCAACATGGTGGACTATAAGTCACATTCAAATACTACTACTACTGCTAACAACTCACCACAGCACCAAGTCACTTGAGGCCAACATAGCAACGCATGCTCCTACTAGCAGTTACAGGAGCAAACAGAAGGGTACCAGGTAGAAATAAGGTGTTTTTATTCGGAGATTTTAACACCCTGGTTGGTAAAAATAGGGATAGATAGTATCCTAACCTTGGTAAATTTGATGTACGAAAAGAAAACAGTATTGTCTACAGACTACTGCAATTTCGTAGGTACAATAACATAGTTATAACCAATACGGCGTTTGTGCATAAAATGGCCCATTAGTTAACATGGTAAACATGTGATGGTAAGACAGCAAACCTTATTGATTATGTTATTATAAACCAAAGACTGGCAGGAACAATACAAGATATTAGGGTAAATAGGAGAGTTGTTGTTGATGTTAAAC
The DNA here is from genome assembly GCF_032884065.1 of Artemia franciscana. Lineage (NCBI taxonomy): Eukaryota > Metazoa > Arthropoda > Branchiopoda > Anostraca > Artemiidae > Artemia > Artemia franciscana. Next base: position 41,561,964 of record NC_088876.1, read on the forward strand.
GCAAAGATCACCATCTAGTAATGTCTAGGGTTAATTTATAGCTGAAATTTTGGAAGGGTAACTACCTCCTGAGAAGCTATGACGCTGGCAGACTCCAGGATGAAAATTTTTAGAGAAACTTTTCAGGAACAGTTGAGCTTGTTGGTGTTAAGCCCAAAGATCACCATCTAGTAATGTCTAGGGTTAATTTAAAGCTGAAATTTTGAAAGGGTAACTACCTCCCGAGAATCTATGACGCTGGTAGACTCAAGGATGACAAATTTTAGAGAAAATTTCCAGGAACGGTTGAGCACTAAACTGGAGTTTAAAATTCGACGATGTGGATGACGGATGGAATAATTTTAAGAAAATAATTTGTGAAGTTGCTAATGGTGTCTTAGGGAAAAAGTTAAAAGCGCAGCTAGGAATATTAGTGAAAATTATGTTTAATAGAAAGCGGAAGTGGCATGTACAAGAATTATCTGAGTGATAGATCATATGAGAACGAAAGGAATATAGAGAAAGTTAAAAGCATTAAAATATGAGCTAAGGAGGTGTGAAGTACAGGCCATGAATAAAATTGTCTAGGATCTGGAACATGCAACCAGTCGGCATAATAATAAAATATCGTACTGGTATGTTGATAAAATGAGAGGGAATAGTCAATCTGGGCTTGTCCCAGTTAAAGATAGGAATGGGACCACAATTAGAGATAAGGAAAGAGTTAAAGAAAGATGGACAGAACATTTTGAGATTCTGCTTAACCGAGATACAGATGAAGGAAAAGATAAAGATGAAAACGAAAAAGCTTTTGATACCTCGAACATGAAAAAAGACTTGTTTTGTGAGGAAGAATTAGCGACAGTACTAAAAGGATTAAAATATAATAAGGCTCCAGGTGCTGATAGTGTGGTAAATGAGTTTCTTAGTAATGTAAATGAGTAAATGAGTTTCTCAAATATTATTTTTGAGACAGGGGAAGTACCTAGCAATTTTAGGAAAACCTTAATTAAACCACTGTATAATAAAGGTGATAAGAGTGAGTATGGTAATTATTGAGACACTACTCTGGTCTCTCTAGGTAGCTAATTACTAAGTAATATGATACTTTTTGGACTGAGAAATGCTGTAGACAAAGTTATAAGAGAAGAACAGTGCGGTTTTAGAAAAGGTAGAGGATGTGTCGATCAAATTTTTACTCTTAGGTTAATAATTAAGAAGTGCCTGAGTTGTCAAACACCTTTGGTCCTCAGTTTTATAGATTATGAGCAAGTGTTCGATTCTGTTGATAGAAGAAGCTTTAATAAAGATCCTATCATTGTATGGTATACCAAACAAATACAATAAAGGGATTTGTGCAATGTACGGGAATAACCCTGCTGCGGTTAAGGTAGGAAATGAGATTAGCAGTTGCTTTCGTATTTAATCAGGAGTTAAGCTGGGTTCTGTTCCATCCCCCTTTATACGTATCATTTGGATGGATTTTGTCTCAAGGAGCACAGGAAAGGCAATGGGAGACCATGAAATCGAATAGGGAGGAAAAACTCCCTTGGACTTAGATTATGTTGATGATCTAAGCATTCCAAATGAAAGTGTGAGTAAATGAATGAGTTTTTAGAGATTTTTTGAATTCAGAGTGCTAGAATAGGTTTAAAAATTAATATTAAGAAGACAAAGTCACAAAGGCTAGGAATAAGTGAAAATAAAAATGTGACGTTGGGTGACGAAAAGATTGATCAGATGGACAGCTTCACTTACCTTGGTAGTTTTCTTAGTAAGGACGGCGGGAGCAGTGAAGATATTAAAAGTAGAATAGCTAAGGCTCAGGGTGTTTTTTTCACAGTTACAAAAAAAATTTGGAAGAATAGGAAGACACGTCTGCAAACCAAGATTAAAATCTTGGAAGCTACAGTGATGACAGTGGTCAAATATGGCTCTGAATCACGGGCGCTCCGAAAAGCGTACGAAAATTTACTTGATGTTTTCTAGAAATATTGCCTAAGGATTGTTCTGGGTACCCGTATTACAAATAATAGGCCGTACAAAAAGTGTGCTGCAATCCCGCTTTCTAGGGCTATTATGAGAGAAAGGCTGCATCCATAAGGGAGTAGTGGGATTGATTGATTTTTCAGGGAGTGAATTTTTGAGAATAAGATAGAGAAGAACACCAAATTTCCCAGTATATCTTAAAAAGCATTTTCAAAAAGGGATCTCCCCAAGCAAGAAATAGCACACAAATACACACAAAAAAAAGGCAAAAGAAAATACCTTTGTAATGTAAATCATAGGCATACACTGGTCTATCTCTAGGGGGATAGAGGCTGATCAGCTTTTTGGAAAGGAGTTGTGGCGGTAAATTAGGGGGAAATGCAAAATTTCGTAATAGGTATTTAAACTAATAAAAAAAAGGACCTAAATAGGCGAGGAACAGGGAAAAAAATATACAATATCCATATAAATAAGACTACAGATGGACATTGGTTCTGCCAGAAGTGGTATTTAATTGATTTTTAAATTCATGTGCTAGCTCCAACATATGAGGATGGGCGTGAGTTAAAGTTTAAGTAAGAATAAATTTTCAAATGAGTCTTTAAGATTAGTCTAAATTTTCAATAAAAAGACTTAAGAGCAAGCTCAAACTAGCTCTAGAGTTGAACTAAATCTTATTAGAAATAGGTGTAACCAGGCACGTACTCAGGAATTTTTTCGGGGGGGGGGGCTAAAACCTTCGAAACAGTAGATATAAAGTAGCGCTTTTTTTATTTAGTAATGCAAAAAGCACGTTTATCGGAAAATACAGAATAACTTTAATCTGTAGTATTGTAGCGGATGGGGGAAGATGACTGAAGCCTCAAAAGTACGTTTTAGGCTCAGGTTATGTTCATAGCGATTTAGAACCAGTGATTAATCTATTATATCCCTCTGAAAGTGAAATTTTAGTGTTAACAGTGCAATATGGGTGCAATGGGGGGTAGTTCTTCAATTGCAAAAATGTAGATTTTAATGAAAAATGATTGTTTCCAAAATTGATCCATTAAAAGCTGCCCTTTATCTTGAAAAGGGGGGATAAACGCCCTAATATCAAGGATGATTCTATTTTGCTGTGAAAATCAAACTCTCTTTACAAAAAAAAAAAAAACAGCACAATTGCTAATTACTTCGAAGAGGGTAAAAAAATCGACAGAAAATGGGTTAATAATTGGGCAGTGACTTGACCGGATAATTGCAGGCTGTAAAATCCCTCAAAAAAGGCTTCAAACATGTATCTAGATTCTTAATAAATGTACTACTTTTGCCAGAAATCCCAAGAAACCATGGAGAAATTAAACATTTCACATAATTTCGGGGGTTGGGGGAGGGGGCGTTCCTGAAGCCCCCCCCCCCTCTGCGTACATGCCAGGATGTAGCGTTAGCCAAAGCCTCAAATTTAAGCGCAAGCTATATCTCATTGTGAATGAACCTTACCTTCAGTAAGTCTGAATATCTCTTCTCCAAGTCTTATTCCAGCATTAAGAGCTGTAACGCTAACATCTGGCTGACAACGACAGCTCTGACAAATAGCTGTTTGAGATGTTCCTTCACAAACGACACAGTGCACAGATTTGAAAAATGACGCTATTGACGATTCCCCAAATCGTCCCTCATTACCTTAAAAATTAAATTATATAAAAACTTGGATAATACTAAAGTTACAAAACAAATGAAGAAAATATATGCAAACCTAAGAAATAAGTCCAAATTATACAGGCTTATCTTAATAGTAGAAGTTTATTGCCAAAATAAATTTCTGAGAGTTGAAAGAGAGCTTCCATGGAAGAGATCCATGAAAGAGAGATTCCATGCAGAAAAAATCCATAGATGTCCATGGAAATGACGGTGGATCGAAATGAAAAATACACCATTTGAATCATCGCAGTTGAAACTCTAAATTGAAAGTGTTGAGCACCCCCCCTGCCCTATTGAAAATACAGAAAATTATATTTTTGTGCGGGTAGCTGTGAAATGTCTTCTTTTTCTTTAGACATCCTCCATATGGCAATTCTACCAAAAAAATTATTGTTTTGAGCTATTTTCGCTTGCTATTTGGTACTTGATATTGGCAAGGATACCGTCTCATTCAGAAATATTTTTGTTGAAAAACAATAGGGCATAATTTAATGTATTCTTTTTTAAAATACTTCTTCTGTTACGAAAATTATTTAACTCTTCGGGGACTAACCCTTGAGAAAAAACCGATATGTAATACAGTAAACTCTAGTAGGTTTCAAATTCCTAGGTGTCACTTGGTCAAAATATTGATCAAACGATTGTTTGTGGAGAGTTAGCAAACAATAAGTGATTCTAAATAAGGTAGACACTGAAGTATTTCCATCTGATTCAAGGCTATTTAGCAGTCCTTATTTCTTAAATATTAATCCTAAAAACTTTTTCCACAAAGAAAGTCTTTCAAAGAAAATTAAAGAGCTACACTAAACAAAACATAAGCAAAAATAAACGTAAATTAATTATCCCAGTTTAAAAGCACCATAAATAACGATCAATAAATAAAGGAAACCCAAAACAAATGGAAACTAAAATAAATGGCCAAGTCAAACTCAAAATTGGCAGAAAATAAGAAGAGCGGGGCAGACACCTCCCGTGCCTTCTGAAAACCATAACAAAATTTGCACTTTACTGAAAACAATCTTTGTTTTGAGCTAAGTGTTTTTATTTGTCGTAGTATCGAAAAAACATCACAAAAGTATAAAAAAAATGAATCTAAATTGACAGTTTAATATGTATGCTGATATTTGTCCTGGAAAGTCTTAATAATTTTGGATTCATTAAATTTAAAAAAGAAAAATATAAAAATGTATAGTTTTAACTTAATAATTTAGCCGTCCGTGAGATATTGCTGGTATGCCCTTTTTATAACCTGTTTTCACTTAGTGTGCTTTGATTCACCCCAACACCCTCCTTAACAGTCCCACGAAATTCCACACTATAACCTTTAGCCTTAGTAATAGTAGTACTAATAGGAGTAGCAGCAGTTGTGCTGCAACTACTAGTAGTAGTAGTATGCATATATTTCGTTTTTATTACTTCAACACACGCCTTGTCATGTTCCATTCCTACTCAATACTCTAAGCTGTTCCAGGGATATAACTGTTATGCCCTTTTAATAGCATGCATCGACATAGTGTGGTTTGATTTAATTCAACATTCTCCTCAACATTCCCTATAAGTTTCAATGTAGCACCATTACATCCGGTTCTACTAGTAGCAGTAGTCACAGTAGTAGCAGTAGCATACACATAGTGTCGTTTTTTAGTTAAACATGTCTTTAAAGTTTCAACGTACCCTGGAAAATTTCTGGGATATTGCTGATACGCCCTGCTGATACGCCCTGCTGATAACCTACATGCAGAGAGTGTGTTTTGATTTAGTCTAATGTTTCTCTAAAAAACACTCACTGATAGTTTCACTCTCTTACCCTTAGCTTTAAGAGTTGTAGTAGTAGTAATAGTAGTAATTGCAATAAAAGTAACAGTTGTAACATACAAAGATTGCCTTTTGGTTAGTCCCACATCCCTACGCAATCTGCCCAGTAATTTTCAACTCAATAATCAAATCCATTCCTAGAACATTGCCGGTATGTCTTTTTAACAACCTTCTTGCAAATATTGGGTGTCCATTTAATTCAAAACTCCCTCAATATCCCCTATGATTTTCACCATCATAACCTTAGCCTTAGTAGCCTTAATATTCTATAATCTCTTCTTAAGATGCCCCTTATATGCCCCTTTGATTTCCTGCATGTATATTATGTGTTTTGACCTTTAAGTAAAAAACTTTAAGTCAAAATACCCTATAGTGTGTGGCTGTGTTTTTGACACTTTCCCAGACCCTAATTTTAGCTGTAAATTCATTTCCGGAAAATTTTATTCACCTACTGATTTTTTAGGTGGCAAAATTCTGCTAATCTGAACTTTTTTTTGCATTGTCTCCAAATTTTTATGGTTTTTGATAAAAATCGTACGCACCAGGGCTCAATCTTTGCCAAAAAAAAAGTATTTGCAACAAATTTAATATTTCTATAGAGTGGCTTCGCGCTCTTATATTGGTCTAAAAACCAGTCATCTCCCCTCTATTTATCTTCGTATTTTTGTGCATAGGAATCTCTTCTCTTGGGGCGCCAGTTAACGAAAATATCTGTATTATAAGGGGAGAGGGGGTGTTTGGCGAAATGTCTATTTTATTTTAATTTGGGGGGTATTTCTTTTTGTTTTTCCAAAGGAGATTCAAAAGGAAGTTTTCACTGAAAATTGTAAAATGATGATTATCTAAGTCTAGAGTCTCGAAAGTCTAGAAGTCTCGAACCCTAGATAATTCTAGAGTAAGCAAGGTTGAAATCTCATTCAAGCTAACATTCATTAAAATATCAATAAAGAAAGCAGCACTATCTTTTTTGTATTCTTTTTCTACCAAAATTATCTAGCTCTTTGTATGTTGTCATTTTCATTTTTTACTATGATCTTTCTTTTATTGTAGTTGGAAATCACAACGTCATTTACATGTTTTTAACGGGTTAAAACATGTGTAAATAAATAATAAAATTAAAACACATATCCGTTGAATAATTAACTTCTTGTATCAGATTCCTGAATTATTTTTAATGATTTTGGGGGTCAAGTAGTAGCAAAAAAAAATTAGAATAGTAAAAACATCAAAAACAAAAACGAAGTAAGGTAGACTACAAATAGATATTGTACAAAACATTTCATGCACATAACTCAAACCAGTAGGAAAAAATAAAGTTAGGACGAAATTAGGATTCTTGAAAAAATTGGACTAGTGTTTTACTAGTGTTTTAGTGTTGCATTTTAAGTTACTATTTGTTATGCCTTTTTTCTTTTTCTTCTTTGATACAATCCATTGTTTCATTATTCTCCTAAGAAGTGTGTTGTAAATTACAATATTGCATTTTTTTTCGTATTGTTCTAGCGTTGCATGTAAGGTTGCTTTTTGTCTTTTTTTTGTCTTGTGTCTTTTTTTCTTTTCCTTCTTTGTCGCAATCGATCGTTTCATTTTCTTAATAAGTAGGCAGTAAATTTCTATTTTATATAATTACCATGATAAGTCTTCGATATTGCGCTAATTGCTTACAAAATACTTTTTTTTGACTTCAAACATTAGCGCACAAGCGCTAACGTCAAGTTCTGACGAAAATATGTGGAGCAGAAAAAAAACTGAAAAAAAAAATCAAACAGCTGTATAATTAAAACGAGAACGAAGAATCCGAAAAAGAAAAGAAAAAGAAGAATCCAAAATCCGAAATCCGACGGTGTGGTGGTAATTCGTTTTTTGATGTTTTGCGCAGTTTTGGTCTCTGAGCCATGTAAGTTGAACTCTTTTCTTCATTTATATCTCTCTTTCGTATTTTCTTCTAATTTTAATTGAACTAATTTGTCATTTTGTTAAGCCCCTTTAAGGCTATTGCTTCTGATTATTGTTGTAATTACGCATTTTCTTTAATAAACTGAATTCATTATTTTAAAAACCAGAAATGGTCTGAAACAAAAACTGTAAATTTGAGTACATCCATTGGCGTCAGTGGGGGGGAAGGAATCATCCCCTATGTTTTGAAAATATTGTTCTTAGTATTTTCATTATAAAGGCCTATTTTTGGTATTATTCATTAAATATTATAGACAACAACAAGATTCCCCCCTCCCCCAGGCCATCCTAGATTATGAAAAAATACATTGAACGAGTCAATAATGTCTCTCAAAATGACTACTCACATACCCAACAGGCCAAATTCACTGTCTCATTAAATAAATAAAAGTACTAAAATAACGAATCAATCATGGTGAATCAAGGCGTCAAAGTCTGCGTTCTAAAGTCAAAAGGCAAAGTAACTTGATCTTTAATTTTTTGGATGTAAAACTCTGCAGATCTATGTTACCTCCATACTCTCATAAAACTGTTTATAAAACTCTTACGTTTCAGGACTCATCTCCCCCGCACCCATGTTACGACTAAACTGGTCGATTATTCCCAATGTAGTTCCGCCTTACCCCCTTAGATAGGTCTAAAAGTCGACCTTCCCCTTTCCACTGAAATGGAGAAAAAAAGTCATATTTTCATCTTTCCGTTCTCACAAATTTCTTTCTCTTCTCTAGTGCCACAAATTCTCAAAGATGTTGAAAAGGCGCCAATTTGTCCTTTTCTTGATTTTTCCCAATGAAAATACAAAAAAAGGATATTTCTCAATGAATATGCCTAAAAAGACGTTTTCTTAAATCTGTGAGAGGCATATTACAGATGTTTCTTTCTGAAGTTTTTTAGCGTTACTTAGTGGTTTTAGTGCCGTCAGTCTGTCATTCGTCAATGTTTGGGCAAAATTATTTAACCGCAGCCTATACCACAATAAAAATGTACCAGAATACGGGCGTACCCTATCATGTTCCTCAGTATCAAGGAAAAAAGCCACTATACTCAAGATTATTTCATTTAAACAAAAAAAAAGATTAATAAAAAAAGATTATTTCATTAGCACATAAACACCAAATGAAACTCTTTTAGCATCCACTCAAAAAAAGTTCATGGCTTACAATTTATGACAACAAAAATATTAATTACGACAGTTTCTTCACAATAAAAAACATAACAGAAACTGGCGATGAAAAAAAAAACAACACAAATTACTTAATATAAACTGAACGTGCTTTCATGCGCTAAATTGAACTGGTTGAAAAAATAAATTACCAAAATAATATTTTACTGATCTTTTGGAGATCGTGGCTTTCTTGACTGTTTTCCTTAATGCTTGACAATCCTGACAATCCTACAGTATATTTTTTTAAGCTTTTTTTTCTGTTAAAACTGTGATATCCTTTCGAATTTATTTTCTATTTTTATCGTCGGTTAAATGGTTTCATGGTTTAAGCCTTAAGAGGCACCCAACATTAAGAGGTTGGGTTAGTCGGGTTAACCAACAGGCATAATCACAGGTTAGTACCTTCCCTTTTCTTTTGTCACATCAGCAATTACACAACTAAGTCCTTTTGGTACTGATACTGGATTGAAACTTGTATCGAATTGAACTGACTGGAGTAACGCTGAAACTTAATGCTGAATATTAAAAAAAAATTATATGAAAAAAAATAATACAGAAGTTCTAAAAACTAAGTAAGGGACAATGCTAAACCATATATTTGGTATGATGTTTACTAACATTAGAAGATGTAGTGAGAATGACAAATCAATATAAAACGAACCGAATCCTATCTCTAAAAAAAAATGTAAGAAGGACAACCAATGCCACCTAGGATTACCCAGCATAATATACAAGGTAATCATCAGCAGAGAATATTAGTAATACTTGCATATCTGCAAATTTCTCTTTTATTTTTCTTTTGCTTTACATCAGACAGAAGATAAAAGGAATCATTTTCCAGAAAGGGCATTATCTTTTTTTAAAACTATTCTGTGTTCCAACTTAGCTCGAGTCTTAAATTTTTTTTTTCCATATTCTTAAGATTTAAGACTGGATAAAAAAAAAAAAAAATTATCTATACCTCAAACTAAAATTTCGATTTCAATGAACTCGAAAAAAACTTTTTAATTTCTATTCGATAACGCACAGTCATTGGTGGTTTCAATTTTCAATTCAATCTAAATCGACGCTAAACCTCTAATTTTTTTTTTTTTTTTTTTTTTTTTTAAGGTTCACAAAAATTTTCGTTCGAAGTGTCATTAAAATGACAAAAAAAGGGTTTCAGAGGTGAAGGTAAAAATGAACTTGAGCCAATCTTGGTCAAAATATTGGAGGAGGGGTCTGCCGTTCCTTTTACCATCATCAAGGTATGTTTATATGAATCTTAAAAGCAAAGAGTTAAAAAAAAATTAGATATGCTTACCATATGTACTTGACGCCATTACATGATAAGGCATAGAATAAACCGGTCGCTGCATAGATGCATACCTTTAAACAAAACCAAGTTTAATGGTTATAGACGGAAAAAGAGCAGTATAAAACATGAGATAAAAAGCTGAACTTGTCTTCGCCCTATGTAGATCAGCTTATGATATTATTAGCCTTTAGGGCTTAAGTAGATCAGTAGTAAGTTGTTACGCGCCATATTAGGTTAGGTTGTGTCCCTGTGTCCCACCTGTGAATATAGATAGATATATATATATGTTTTTAACTACGTAAAACTTGCGAATATACAACATTCTTCGCTGACCCATTGTCTGTGCATATAAATAGATTGTCCGGTTTACTGACTCTTGAACATGCAATATATAAATGTCCATGGGAAAAACAATCCGTATTCAAATCTATACCTCATTATTCTAATGATTGCCCTTGAGCTTTGTTGATGGTGATTACTAATCCAACATTCCCGGTGTCCCCGTCTTCATTTATATATCCCCTTTTGCCCCCTGGCGTCCCCGTTGTAGTTGTGTCCTTGTGTCCTGGTCGTCATTTATATTCCTTGTGTCCCGGTCGTCATTTGTGTCCCGGTGTATTTTTTCTTTTTAGTTTTTTACCTTTTTATTTGTTTCCTTTTTTTTAACTTTTTTTCTTTTTAGGTGCTTTCTTTTTCTTAGCTTTTTTCGCGCCATATTAGTTACGCACCATTGTAGTTGTGTCCCTGTGTCCCACCTGTGAATATAGATAGATATATATATGTTTGTAGAATTTGCGAATATACAACATTCTTCGCTGTCCCATTGTCTGCGCAGTTAAATAGATTGTCAGGTTTGCCGACTCTTGAACATGCAACATATAATTGTCCATGGGAAAAACAATCCGTATTCAGATCTATACCTCCTTATTCTAATGATTGCCCTGGAGCTTTGTTGATGGTGATTGCTAATCGAACATTCCCTGTGTCCCGGTCGTCATTTATATATCCCCCTGTGACCCCCAGCGTCCCCGTTGTAGTTGTATCCCTGTGTCCCGGTCGTCATTTATATTCCCTGTGTGCCGGTCTTTATTTGTGTCCCGGTGTCCCGGTGTCCCAGTCTGCAATTTCTCTTTGAGTATCCCGGTCGTCATTTATATTCCCTGTGTCCCGGTCGTCATTTGTGTCCCGGTGCCCCAGTCTGTAAGTTCGTCAGTCGACAAACATGACGTCAGTCGACAAACAACTTCATGACGGCATAATGCTCAATCCTTATAATGAAGTCAGTCGACAAATATGACGTCAGTCGACAAACAAACATGACGTCAGTCAACAGACAAAAAAACAACTTATTTTTATATATATAGATACTAGCTGTTGGGGTGGCCCTTCAAGCCACCCCAAAACCTATTTGTTGGGGGCGCTTCGCCCCCCCCCCTCAAAGCCCCACCGCACGCGTAAGTCTTTACGCGCCATATTAGTTACGCGCCATTGTAGTTGTGTCCCTGTGTCCCACCAGTGAATATAGATAGATATTTATATATATATTTTTAACTACGTAAAACTTGCGAATATACAACATTCTTCGCTGTCCCATTGTCTGTGCATATAAATAAATTGTCAGGGTTACCGACTCTTGAACATGCAACATATAATTGTCCATGGGAAAAACAATCCGTATTCAGATCTATACCTCATTATTCTAATGATTGCACTTGAGCTTTGTTGATGGTGATTGCTCACCCCGTCGTCATTTATATATCCCCCTGTGTCCCCCGGCGTCCCCGTTGTAGTTGTGTCCCTGTGTCCCGGTTCTCATTTATATTCCCTGTGTCCCGGTCGTTATTTGTGTCCTGTTGTCCCAGTCTGTAATTTCTCTTTGAGTGCCCCGGTTGTCATTTATATTCAATGTGTCCCGGTGTCCCTGTCGTCATTTTTGTCCCGGTGTCCTGGTCTGTAATTTCTCTTTGAGTGTTCCGGTCGTCATTTATATTCCCTGTGCACCGGTGTCCCGGTCGTCATTTGTGTCCCGGTCTGTAATTTCTCTTTGAGAGCCCCGGTCGTCATTTATATTCCCTGTGTCCCGGTCGTCATTTGTGTCCTGGTGTCCCGGTCTGCAGTGTCATCTTATAATGAGGTCATGATTGCCCTTGAGCATTGTTGGTGGTGATTGCTAATCGAACATTCCCTGTATCCTGGTCGTCATTTATATATCCCCTCTGTGCCCCCGGCGTCCCCATTGTAGTTGTGTCCCTGTGTCCTTGTCGTCATTTAAATTCCCTGTGTCCCGGTGTCCCAGTCTGTAATTTCTATTTGAGCGTCCCGGTCGTCATTTATATTCCCTGTGTCCCGGTGTCCCGGTCGTCATTTGTGTCCCGGTGTCCCGGTCTGTAATTTCGTCAGTCGACAAACAAGACGTCAGTCGACAAACAACTTCATGACGACATACAGCTCAATCCTTATAATGACGTCAGTCGACAAACATGACGTCAGTCAACAGACACACAAACAAACAACTTATTTATATATATCTATCTATCTATCTATATCTATCTTCTATCTATCTATATATATATAAATAAGTTGTCTGTCTGTCTGTCTGTGGATCAGGTGACGTCATGTTTCTGTGTCGACTGACGTCATGAAATTAGTTGTCGTCATTTTTGCTATGACGGTGACGTCATTTATGGTATTTAAGACATTAGTTCACGGAAAAATGTTTAATTGTAAAATGACTGAAGAACCTACAATGGCAACAGCCGAGGAAGCTGCTCAAAGAGTTTATGCCAAAAAACTTGCTGCTGATATAGAAAGTAAGAAAAGAAAGCGTTCCGAGGAATCACAAGAACAGCAAGAAAACAGGCTTGCGGCTAAAGAACGCAAAACCGCGCAGTTAGATGAAAATCCACCTGGACAGCGAGAGTCAAAACATATCAAAACTGAAAATGATAGCGATGATGATTGGGTTTGGGATTTTGACTTGGATAAGGTCATCAATGCCTACCAGATTTAAGTTAAAAAAAACAGAGGTTCGTCGATATGTACTTCATAGTGACGCTGAAAAATAAAGAAGAAAAAGAAAACTGAAAAAAGAAAAAAGGTAAAAAACTAAAAAAAAAGAAAAAGAAAAAACACTCAAAGAGAAATTACAGACCGGGACACAAATGACGACCGAGACAGAGGGAATATAAGTGACGACCGGGAACCTCAAAGAGAAATTACAGACTGGGACACCCGGACACAAATCACGACCGGGACACAGGGAATATAAATGACGACCGGGACACAGGGACACAACTACAACGGGGACGCCGGGGGCACAGGCGGGATATATAAATGACGACCGGGACACAGGGATTGTTCGAATTGAAACTACAGACCGGGACACTGGGACACAAATGACGACCGGGACCCCAGGACACAGGGAATATAAATGACGACTGGGACACTCAAAGAGAATTACAGACTGGGACACCGAGACACAAATGACGACCGGGACACAGGGAATATAAATGACGACCGGGACACAGGGACACATCATTAGAATAATGAGGTATAGATCTGAATACGGATTGTTTTTCCCATGGACAATTATATGGTGCATGTTCAAGAGTCAGTAAACCTGACAATCTATTTATATGCACAGACAATGGGACAGCGAAGAATGTTGTATATTCGCATGTTTTACGTAGTTAAAAACATATATTTATATCTATCTCTATTCACAGGTGGGACACAGGGACACAACTACAATGGCGCGTAACTAATATGGCGCGTAACGACTTACGCGCGCGGGGGGGCTTGGGGGGGCGCGAAGCGCCCCACCAGCTAGGTGTTGGGGTGGCGCGAAGCGCCACCCCAACAGCTAGTATATATATAAAACTAAGTTGTTTGTCAGTCTGTGGATCAGATGACGTCATGGTTCTGTGTCGACTGACGTCATGAAGTTAGTTGTCGTCATTTTTGCTATGACGGTGACGTCATTAAAGATATTTAAGACATATATGTTCACGTAGAAATCTATTAATGTTTAAGTTTAAAATGACTGATGAACTTACAAGGGCAAAAGCCGATGAAGATGCTCAAAGAGTCTATGCCAAAAAACTTGCTGCTGATAGAGAAAGTCAGAAAAGAAAGCGTGCCGAGGAATCAAAAGAACAGCAAGGAAACAGGCTTGAGGCTGATAGAAAAAAGAAAGAACAGAAAGCGTGCCGAGGAACTACCAGAGCAACGCGAAAGCAGACTTGCTGCTAAAAGAGAAAGTGAAAAAAGAAGGCGTGCCGAGGAATCACAAAAACAGCAAGAAATCAAGCTTGCTGCTGATAGAGAAAGTAAGAAAAGAAAGCGTGCCGAGGAATCAGAGCAACCTGAAAGTTATCACCTGGCATTCAGGTACAGCCCAGTCGATGATTATAGCTTGAGTAGATGTGTTCAAATCGGGACAATGTCTAAAATTTGTCCCTATTGCAAGGCCTTGAAATTCAATGGTGAGACAATGGGAATGTGTTGCGCCTCAGGAAAAGTTAAACTTCCTCTATTGGCTACACCACCAAAGCCATTGAAGACTTTCCTTACTGGAACTACGTCAGAATCTAAGCGTTTTTTGTCACAAATCAGAAAATACAACTCATGTTTCCAAATGACGTAGTTTGGAGCCCAAATCGAAAATCCAGATCAATTTATGTCTACTTTCAAAGTAAAAAGGCAAATTTATCATAGAGCAGGGTCCCTTCTACCATTCTCAGGTGAGAATCATAAATTTTTACAATTGTACTTCATCAGTGATAGAAATTCTGAATTGAATGCACGTTGCGAAATTTCTCCCAACGTTGAAAGGACAATCGTTTCCCAATTGCAACATCTTTTCCACGAAAATAATAATTTAGTGCGTCTGTTCAAAACAGCCATCGATTTGATGCCTACTGATACGCATAAAATTGTTATTTCCGCTGACAAAACGCCTCCTGGCCAACTTGTGCGTAGATACAATGCTCCAACTATCGACGAAGTGGCAATCGTTATGGTCGGTGATCAGTTTTTATCTCGAGATATTATTCTTCATAAGCGAAACGCTCAGTTGTGAAGAATTGCTGAAACTCATCGAGGCTACGATGGCCTACAATATCCTATCATTTTTTGGGATGGAGCCGACGGCTATCACTTTAATATTAAATTGATGAATCCAGCCACTAACAAAGAAATGAATAGGAAATGCAGTGCAATGCATTATTATTATTATAGACTAAAGATTCGGCAGGATGAAGAAAATTATATTTTAAAATGCCGTGAATTGCTTCACCAATTTGTCGTTGATATGTATGCTAAAATTGAATCAGAACGTTTGCTATATATCCGCCTGAATCAGGCCAAGCTCCGCTCTGAACAATACATTCATTTGCGAGATGCAGTTATAAATGACGGTAATACCACAAACGTTGGAAGATTAACAATTTTACCTTCGTCATATGCTGGCAGTCCCCGTCACATGCATGAATATGCTCAAGATGCTATTGCGTATGTTCGTCTCTATGGTCCTCCAGATTTATTTATTACATTTACATGTAATCAATCTTGGGACGAGATACTACAGCTTTTACTCCAAGGACAATCGGCGGTTCATGGGCATGACATTACGGCCCGTGTCTTCCGGCAAAAGTTGAAATCACTGATAAACTACATAGTAAAACTTGAAGTGTTTGGGTCAGTGCGATGCTGGATGTACTCAGTGGAATGGCAAAAACGAGGTTTGCCACACGCACATATACTAATCTGGCTACATAAAAAAATTACTTCGAACGAAATTGATGATGTGATTTCCGCTGAAATACCTGATAAAAATGTCGATAAGGGGTTACATGATATTATTGTAAAAAATATGATACATGGACCTTGCGGTGCACTGAACGAAAATTCACCATGCATGGCCAAAGGAAGGTGCACAAAGCAATATTCTCGACTTTTAGTATCCAACACAATTACTGGCAATGATGGTTACCCACAATATAGAAGAAAATCTACTGAAGATGGCGGCAAAACAGCAATAATGAAGAAGCGTAACGGTACCACCATCGAAGTAGATAACCAGTGGGTTGTTCCATATTCCCCATTATTATCAAAAACATTTAATGCACACATAAACGTTGAATACTGTAACTCCGTAAAGGCAATCAAATACATATGTAAATACGTCAACAAAGGCAGTGACATGGCAGTTTTTGGCTTGCAGCCCGAAATCAAAGATTTTGACGAAATCGTACAATATCAGGCTGGAAGATACATAAGCAGTAATGAAGCTGTTTGGCGAATTCTTTCATTTCCGATTCATGAACGTAGTCCAGCTGTTGTTCACTTAGCGGTACATTTACAGAATGGTCAACGTGTTTATTTCTCGGAAACCAACGTGCAACAAAGAGCCCTGAATCCACCGGATACAAAATTAACAGCTTTTTTTCGCTTTGCAAAAATGGTTCTTTTGCAAAAAAACTGCTGGATACTGAAGTGCCTTCGTATTACACGTGGAATACTAAAAATAAAGTATTTGAACGTCGAAAACAGGGTAAGTCAGGCGACGGCCAACCTACCATCTTCAAAGATACCTCGATAGGAAGACTCTACACCGTTCACCCCAATCAACATGAATGCTTCTTTCTACGCCTGCTTTTGGTGAATGTACCCGGTCCGACATCCTTTGAGTATTTGAGAACTGTAAACGATACTATACATGACACTTACCGTAGTGCATACCAAGCTATGAATTTATTGGAGAATGACCAACACTGGGATAATTGCATCAATGACGCGTGCGAAACGTCAACCCCAAGTCAAATCGTGCATTGTTTGGCATCATTTTAACAACTTGCTCTCCGTCAGCTCCTACAGAGTTATGGGAAAAATATAAGTCAAAAATGTCCGAAGATATACTCTATCGAAAACAGTTAGAGACGTCATATATGACTTTTGATTTTACATCAGAAATTTATAACTACACTTTAGTTATTATAGAAGATTTGTGCGTACGTATGGCAAACAAACCTCTTCAGGATTTGGGAATGCCTTCACCTAACCGTATCGCTGCTGTTTCGACATGTGTAGAATTGGATCGTTACGCGCCATATTAGTTACGCGCCATTGTAGTTGTGTCCCTGTGTCCCACCTGTGAATATATATAGATATATATATATGTTTCAAACTACGTAAAAATTGCGAATATACAACATACACCCCTTATCGACATTTTATCAGGTATTTCAGCGGAAATCACATCATCAATTTCGTTCAAAGTAATTTTTTTATGTAACCAGATTAGTATATGTGCGTGTGGCAAACCTCGTTTTTGCCATTCCACTGAGTACATCCAGCATCGCACTGACCCAAACACTTCAAGTTTTACTGTTTAGTTTATCAGTAATTTCAACTCTTGCCGGAAAACACGGGCCGTAATGTCATGCCTATGAACCGCCGATTGTCCTTGAAGTAAAAGCTGCAGTATCTCGTCCCAAGATTGATTACATGTAAATGTAATAAATAAATCTGGACGACCATAGAGACGAATATACGCAGTAGCATCTTGAGCATGTTCATGCGTATGACGGGGACTGCCAGGATATGACGAAGGTAAAATTGTTAATCTTCCAACGTTTGTGGTATTACCGTCATTTATAACTGCATCTCGCAAATGAATGTATTGTTCAGAGCGGAGCTTGGTCTGATTCAGGCGGATATATAGCAAACGTTCTGATTCAATTTTAGCATACATATCAACGACAAATTGGTGAAACAATTTACGGCATTTTAAAATATAAGTTTCTTCATCCTGCCGAATAATTAGTCTATAGGAATAATAATGCATTGCACTACATTTCTTATTCATTTCTTTGTTAGTGGCTGGATTCATCAATTTAATATTAAAGTTATAGCCGTCGGCTCCATCCCAAAAAATGATACCGACCATAACGATTGCCACTTCGTCGATAGTTGGAGCATTGTATCTACGCACAAGTTGGCCAGGAGGCGTTTTGTCAGCGGAAATAACAATTTTATGCGTATCAGTAGGCATCAAATCGATGGCTGTTTTGAACAGACGCACTAAATTATTATTTTCGTGGAAAAGATGTTGCAATTGGGAAACGATTGTCCTTTCAACGTTGGGAGAAATTTCGCAACGTGCATTCAATTCAGAATTTCTATCAATGATGAAGTACAATTGTAAAAATTTATGATTCTCGCCTGAGAATGGTAGAAGGGACCCTGCCCTATGATAAATTTGCCCTTTTACTTTGAAAGTAGACATAAATTGATCTGGATTTTCGATTTGGGCTCCAAACGACGTCATTTGGAAACATGAGTTGTATTTTCTGATTTTTGACAAAAAACAATTAGATTCTGACATAGTTCCAGTAAGGAAAGTCTTCAATGGCTCTGGTGGTGCAGCCCTTGTGATTCCTCGGCACGCTTTCTTTTCTTACTTTCTCCATCAGCAGAAAGCCTGATTTCTTGCTGTTCTTGTGATTCCTCGGCACGCCTTCTTTTTTTACTTTCTATTTTAGCAGCAAGTCTGCTTTCGCGTTGCTCTGAAGGTTCCTCGGCATGCTTTCAGTTCTTTCTTTCTCTATCAGCCTCAAGCCTGTTTCTTTGCTGTTCTTTTGATTCCTCGGCACGCTTTCTGTTCTTTCTTTCTCTATCAGCCTCAAGCCTGTTTCCTTGCTGTTCTTTTGATTCCTCGGCACGCTTTCTTTTCTGACTTTCTCTATCAGCAGCAAGTTTTTTGGCATACACTCTTTGAGCATCTTCTTCGGCTTTTGCCATTGTAAGTTCATCAGTCATTTTAAACTTAAACATTAATAGATTTCTACGTGAACATATGTCTTATATATCTTTAATGACGTCACCGTCAAAGCAAAAATGACGACAACTAACTTCATGATTAAATATCTTTAATGACGTCACCGTCATAGCAAAATTGACGACAACTAATTTCATGACGTCATTCAACACAGAAACATGACGTCACCTGATCCACAGACAGACACACACACAGACAACTTATTTATATATATATAGATAGATAGATAGATAGATATAAATAAGTTGTCTGTGTGTGTGTGGGTCTGTCGGGCGACGTCATGTTTGTGTGTTGACTGACGTCATGTTTTCGACTGACGAAATTACAGACCGGGACATTGGGACACAAATGACGACCGGGACAACGGCACATATGGAATTTAAATGACGACCGGGACACTCAAAGAGAAAGCGACCGGGACACAAGGAATGTTCGATTAACAATCACCATCAACAAAGCACCGGGACACAAATGACGACCGGGACACAGGGAGTATAAATGACGACCAGGACATCAGTAAAAAAAAAAACTATAAAAACAAAAAAAGGTAAAAACTACATGACAATCTATTTATATGCACAGATAATGGGACAGCAAAGAATGTTTTATATTCATAAGTTTTACGTAGTTAAAAACATATATATATATATATATATATATATATATATATATATATATATATATATATATATATATATATATATATATATATATATATATATATATATATATATATATATATATATCTATATTCACAGGTGGGACATAGGGACACAACTACAATGGCGCGTAACTAATATGGCGCGTAACGACTTACGCGCGCGGGGGGGGGGGCTTTGGGGGGGGGGGGGTTTGGGTTGCGAAGCGCCCCCACCAACTAGGTGTTGGGTTACATATATATATATATATATATATATATATATATATATATATATATATATATATATATATATATATATATATACATATATATATATATATATATATATATATATATATATATATATATATATATATATATATATACGTATATATATATATATATATATATATATATATATATATATATATATATATATATATATATATATATATATATATATATATATATATATATATATATATATATATATATATATATATATATATATATGTGTGTGTCTATGTGTGTGTGTGTGTGTGTGTGTTTCTGTTAATAATTTTTTACTTATTATGCATGTATTCTAAATCATATTAAAATTCAGCTTTTTAATATTCTTTTTTCAGCTTCGTAAAACTGTACCAATTTCAAAAGCAAATAAATTATATTCTTATTATTCTAGGTTCACATTTCTGTATTGTCACCAACATCTTGGAAATACAAAATCTTTGACGATATGGAGATAAATATATTAAACACCCGTATTACGATTTCAAGATAATCACCATGTCGACTTGCCTTAGGATAACAGCGTGCCACATTGGATTGATAAATTTTTAAAAGAATGCTTTGGAGAGGTGAGTACTGATAACGTATTTCATGATAATCTGCATATTGACTTGACCTATTATTACAACAGCCCCGATTAGACCGATAAATTTTTAAAATTTTTGGGCGAGGCGAATGTGACTACCCCAATATTTCAATGGACATTACCCCAGCTCAAACAGGGGTCTCTGATCAATAGATTGACAGTGGCTTGTTTGACACCGCAGTTTTTGAATCACTCGAGAAAATGATTAATGAACTGGCAAATTTCACTCCGTGCTCCTCCCCTCTTACACACATTGATGGAGAAGCAGAAACAGCTGATAGGGGTGTTGTGTCGTGGTGTGGCATTGTTCCCTCCTCAACGCCCCGCTCTTTACACTAAAGTTTGACTCTTTCTCTCAAATCTACTTTATAAAACAGTAACTAACTTTAGCGCAAAAAGCAGGAAGTTGAGGAGGGAACAGCCCCTTTCATACACGGAGTAATTTCTATTCGTTTGTTTTAATGTCAGTCCTTACCTTCAGTTACAAAACTTGTTTTTTTTTAATTTAATTTCTGAACGTTTTTGAATTAATGCATGTTTGATTTTGGCTAACCACAAATGAATAATTAAAACAAAATTTGCGTATTATTTTTTTTTTGCTAAATGGCTTTCTCTTAGTTTTGATCAGACGATTTTGAGAAAAAGGGTGGGGGAGGATGCCTAGTTGTCCTCCAATTTTTCTATTACTAAAAAAGGCAACTAGAATTTTTAATTTTTAACGAACGTTTTATTAGTAAAAAATATACGTAACTTACAAATACGCAACGAGCTTCTATATTCGTATATTTTTATTATGTATATGAGGGGATTTGCCCCCCCTTTAATACTTTAACATAAAGAACGAGATATTTAGGAAGAGATGAGCCCCCCATATACGTAATGATCTATGTTCATTTTAAGTTTTAATGCTGGTCTTTTCTTTCCGTGGAAAAAACTTTTTCATATTTATTTTGTCATTGTTTTTTTTTTTTAATAATGCTAGAAAATCCTGCACCCCTTTCATGGAATTTCTCTTCTCCCATGACGAATTCCACCAAGGTAAGATCTTCTACGTAGCCACCTCACCTCCACCCCCCTCCCCAACCAAAAAACCCCCTGAAAAGGTCTGTAAACTTTCAAATAACTATTACTGTATGTAAACATTGGTCAAAGTTTGTAACTTGCAGCCGCTTCCCCAGGGACTGTAGGGCAGTAAGTCAGGCCCAAAGACATAGTTATTATACTTTTCGACTATACTGAACAAAATGGCTATCTCGAAATTTTAATTCGTTGACTTTGGGAAAAAACGAGCGTGGGAGAGGGCCTGCGTGCCCTCCAATTTTTTTGTTCACTTAAAAAGGGCACTAGAGCTTTCAATTTCCGTTACAATGAGCCCTCTCGCGACATTCTAGGACCACTTGGTCGATACGATCACCCCTGGGAAAAAACAAAACAAAAAACAAACAAATAAACACGCACCCGTGATCGGTCTTCTGGCAAAAAATACTAAGTTCCACATTTTTCCACAAGTTCCACAAGGCATATTTTCCCAGGCTCGTAACTTTTGATGAGTAAGACTAAATTAAATGAAACATATATATTTAAAATCAGCATACAAATCTAATTCTTTTGATGTATCTATTAGTAGCAAAATTCTATTTTTTAGAATTTCGTTTACTATTAGGCCGGGTCGCTCCTTAGTGCAGTTCGTTATCACGAACTGTTTGATAAATAGCCCAAATTATATCATTTCCCATCTATTTCGTCACTTGTCTTTGCCTTGTCTTGTATTGAGCTGAGAGAAACTAACGAAGAAACCGGTTTGTTCTCGAGTTTTACGCAGCGTAAACTTGAGTATGTGGCACATAATACACAAGTATCAAAGTTCCTTCCCCCTACGGAAAAGAACTCAAATGAAATATTCAAATTTGGAAAGCCTTATTTTCCACAGTGGGGGGGGGTCTTGGGGGTATTTTTCCAGGGGTATTGGTAATTGGTCAATAGGTACTCATATAAGTGAATAAATAAATCTTAAAGAGTGAAACTTGCATTGAATATACGAATCAAGCTTGAAACAAACAAAATTCTGTGCAAACAAGAGTTTGGGTTTTGCCTCCTTCTCTCACTGTAAAAATTTCAAACCTGCGGCGTCATTGGCGCTTTACTGAAAACGCATTAGATTTCATATATTTTCATTTTGTACTTATTACAACATTGGGAAGAAAACTAGAGTAGAATTAAATTTTGAAATGATGAGCTTTCAGTAATTAATATAATTATATATCAAATATTCAGTTTTATTTTGTAATTTCTTTCCAAAACGGTTCAAAACAAATAAAATTTCACTAAAAACAAGAGTTTGCATACTGTCTTCTTCCTTAGCTGTAAAAGTTTAAAGCCTCTTCCGTCATTGGCACTTCACTAAAAACGAATTATATGACAAATATTATCTTTACCGCTTACTAAAGCATGGAAAAAAAAACACAGCAAAATAAAATATCAAAGTGATTATCTTTCAACAATTGTCATTATTTGTCAAATACATGTTTTATTTTGTTTGTACTTTCCAAGACTGTTCAAGAAGCATAGATTTCTCGGAAGGAATGAGCCCCCAGGGCATCCTTCCTCTGAAAAATCATGATTTTGTCTACCATGTCCTTACTCTATGTTTTATTTACGAATTTCTTTTTTTATTCAAGAAAGGGTCCAGATTTCTCTGTATAATATATAGAGAAGATTGTATTAATCATTTAATTTTATGATTGTATAATTGCCTTTTCTATTGTTAAACTACGAAACTGTCTTTGCCTTTGAAAGCACTCTAAAATGATCTTGGACTTCTTCCAAAAAATAATTATGTCTGAGTCATAAATATGTTTACCACACAAGAACATTTACAAGCATTCCACTTTGTCAACACCCGAACTATTCAACCCTAAAGAAACAGAAAAAAATCCATGCCGGATAGTTTGTGCCAAGGAGTCGCCGAATTCCAGAAATCATGTAAACCAGGTGACGCATGGCAATCTGAAAGTCTTTCAAGCTTTCCGGAACCACGCCAAGCCTTGTGGGGACTGCGTGTTTTCCCTGGAATTTTTCCCGTGGGGAGAGGATCATGATACTCCTAGCATCATACCCCCTATATTCCCCACCCTAAATTAAAAAATACTCTTTTTTAAGGGAGAATTTGAATTTTTTTTTTATTCTGTCATTTTCGCTGAAAAAAATATGCAAGTTTGGGGTCCTAAATCTTTAAAAAAGTGTTAAATAGTCCTCCTAGAGAAAAAAAACCCTCCTGGAAAATACCCCCCACCTCCCAAGGAAAATAACGACCGTAGAAAATACCCACTCCCTGTCAAATGCTCCCACTCCCCTGCCACCCCCCTTCCAGTATAAAATAACCCCCCGGTAAGAATAATTACAGTGCTGACTTATACCAAGCGATTTTCAAAGGCGGGAGAAAAGGGCATTAAACACACAAAATTGGAGCCTTAAGCTTCCTTAATCTTCCTAAATCTTTTTAAGATTTTTAAGGTCCTAAATCTTCAAAAAAAAGTGTTATTCTTCCTTCCTTAAATTTTTTGTGAATCGATGCTACTGAGTATAATTGGCGTGCCATAAAAAAAGAAAGTGGAAGGAGAGAATATGGCATATACCATAGGTTGCCTATGCCCTACAATTACCAGATACTCATTTTTAAGGCAACTAACTCCAAAGACTTTTCTACTAACCTGTGTGTGTTGGAAATAATAGCAAGAGGGGGATGTGACGAAACAAGAGAGACGAATTTTGTTAAGGGGTTGTAAAACTATAGAAAAACTTTGGTTTTGGCATATTGCTGAGAAAGCCTTGTTGGTGCTGCAAGAGCCATCAATTAGAAAGGGTGGAGAGGGTAATTTCCCCCTTTAGATTCTGAAAATTACTTTTATGTATGACAAAAAATACCAGAGCCCTTATACTTTAAAAGTACAATTTATATGGATATTCGTTCGGATATTTGAAGAAAAAAATTTCACCTCCCCCTGATTTCCTGGTATAAGCCCATCTTTGAATCTATTCCCTCCAAAAAATGCCAAATGGATATAAGAATACGAAGTTGCTTGTAATTGAATGAGAAAGAAGATATAAATTTGACTTTTACTATCCCCAGCTTGATTTCGAAAAATTCAAGTAATTAAAAGGTAATAAAAGTATTAGTATTAGATTATTAGTTACAAAATACAAGATAATTAGTTAAAAAACTTGATACATAATGTTATCGATTGTGGGTAATAACCTCATAGCTTACCAGTTGAATGGATCTGCGCCAATGAGAGAGAAACAACGGTCTAGAGGCGGGAGAATAACCTTTGAAATGTAGTAGTTTGCATTCAACCTCAAGGAAGGATCAGTTAGAACTTCAAGTGGGGTTTTAACCAATTTAATTAGGGGAAGTCCGGGTGAACCATAAACAATGACATAAGGAACTCTTTGCCCATTCAGAGGTTCTGCTCGTGGATCTACCATTGTCTGCCTCCTAAAAAAATTAATGGTTTCTTGTAAATGCTAATTAATAGTTCTATATATGTGTCTTAATAAATACATATGTGTATATATCAAAAATATAAATAGAACTAATAAATATTTTTAATAGGCATATATTTCGGGGGCGATACCTAGCACGAGGAGACCATAGGGAATTTATGGTAGGTATGCCACTTGCCTGGGTATTTAATTTTTTGGGAATTTAAAGTGACGAAACCCTATAGGCAAGTGTGTATTATCCTGATGAGCCCTTGTGTTGGGTTGTAGCCTCTGAATTATTTGTCTTATTTATTATTTTTTATTTTATATATGACGACTTATACTTACTATATGACGACTTATACTTACGACTTATATGACGTATATGACGGTATATGACGACTTATACTTACTTACGACACGACTGCCTGTCAATGGATTATTCTTTGCGGTTGATTGTGTGTGGCTATGCTGTTTGACCTATGTAATTGGATAGAAGAGTAAGGTTAAGGCATCGTTCAAGTACTGATCTATTTAAATTACTAAAGTAGGAAAACAGTCTTCCTATTTCCCTCTGTCTTACTTCTTTTTTTATCTTTTTTTATCTTTGGTTTTGTGGTGTGAGTTTGTTTCTGTGTTTGTATTGATGCACTGGTGATTTTTTTTCAATATATATTTTTTCTATTTAATTAGCATAATTACATCTCTTTCATCAATTTGCAAGGTTGGAAAACTGCTTATAGACGTTATTCATACAGAGTACATTGCAGGCTAGGTTACAAGTTTTGGAGTCCTTCTCTGACCACTCTGTAGGACCTTAGCATCTATATTGTACTGTAGGGATGCTACCACCATCCAAACTTAATTTGAGGGCCGACAAGGGCTTCACGAAGGTTCTTTACTATACATGGGTTTCTTGTAATGAAAGTGTGCCTAATAAGCCAGAGTGCTTGGCTAGGTTTTCGTTTCTTGGACTTCTGTGCAGCAACAAAAATTTTTGCTCATTACAGTGGCAAGAATAATCCCAATATTCTTCACTTCAGTACTGTTTCTAGCTGATCATCTCTAGTGCAGTATGTGTGGTCAGAGTTATTTTGATCAAAAGGCAAAACATATCTTCTATGCAATCTTCAAAGCCCTTGAAAAAACGACAAAGTAGAAGTAGTAGCTTCACAACACTTTCTCGTGGTATATTCTAAGCTATTCCTGAAAGCCTCATTTGCCTAACTCAGTAATTGTTAGGAACAGGGGCACTTTTGAAAGAAGTTCTAAAAAATTCCGGAAACTCCTTTTACAATAATAATAATAATAATATATTATTCCTTACGCCTATCGACAAAAAATTTCCACATAGCTGACACCTTATTAAAAGAAAAATGATATGGCAGGGCGAAGAGCGGATCGACTGCGGCAGGATTGCCATTTAGTGTCGTCCTACGTTGAAAGCCTCGAAATATGGTATGTTAATATTTAGGCTATTGGAAAAGGCTTCCAGTGATTTCATCTTTTGGACAGGGAATGGCAGTTTGTTCCAGATCCTGGTGACCTGGGGTATGAACGAAAGATGGTAAGAATTAGATCTTGCAATCTTCATCTTCACAGGCTCCAATTGCAGACTGTGCGATCTTGTGTCGCTTTGGGTAGTTATTTCAACAAGCTTGTCTTTTACGTTCCCAAAATTCTCGTGAACTATCTTGAAGAGGGATTTTAAGTTAAGATCGTTCTTCTTGTCTCAAGTTTATGGAGAGTGAGCCTTCGTTGGGCTTCGTCATACGGAAGGTTTCTTAATCCTTGAAGTCCTTTCACAAAGCGTTTCTGGATTCGTTCTATTCTGTCAATATCATTTTTGAGATAAGCTCAATTATGATATTACTTGACCAAGTCACTCAGGAGGGTTCTTTGTCGAAGATAAAGTTAACGCTAATAAATCGTCAGTTATGACAGTTAGTTTTTTTAAATCATTCCATTCTTGAACAAACCCTATTCCTCCCAAAATTCCTCCAAAACCAAAATGCATTAAACTACTTGGAATGACAATTACTGCTGACTTGAAGTGGGACGCCTATGTTCAAAGCATCCTCAAACAAACTCCTCCTTCGGTTTACGTTCTAAAAATTTTTATGAAATTTTCTTGCCCCCCTAAGGATCTTCTCCAACTCTACTGTTCTTTTATTCAGCTAATAATCGAGTTTCTTGTCCAGTGTGACATTTCGCTCTTTCTTCAGAGTATATCTATACGATGTCAAAACGAGCCTTTAGAATTATAAATGACGAAGGGAATGTTCCATATCATTATCTGCTAAGTAAATTCAAGGTCACCACATTGGATGAGAGAAGAAACCTCCAGTGACTTCGTTTCGGTACCAAGATCCTGTCTTTTGCCCGATTATATTCCATCATTCCCGAACCCTACCATTCCTCCCGCTATAGACCGTCCCGTAGAAAATGCCAAAAAGTCTCCAAACTGACTCCCATCCCCGCTAAACATGAAAGATATTGCAAGAGTTTTGATCCGAGTTTTGTTGAATATTATAATAACCAGGAATACAAGTCATTATTTTTATTGTTATCTGTGTATTTTTGACTTTTCAACTAAGTATTGACTTTTTTTTTATGTACTTTGTACAATGAAATATGTTTGACGTGGAGGTCAAATTTTTTGATATGATATATATATATATGATATGATGAATTGATATGTTATACATACTGGTGCTTTTTGTGATGTAAAATTCAAATTCGGCAACCATGCTGTGATAGAAATTTTAAAATAAAATTCTATTCTATTCCAAGCAACTATGCGTTTTTGACATTCACCATGCACTTATGCTGAACATTGAGCAATTCTAAAATTCATTTTTCAGAGATTCAAACCTAATTACCAACCAATTTTTGAGATTTACAATCTTACAAAAATCCAAGCTGTTACCATCAAACCTTGCACAAGATTGACAAAACTGACTGGTTAAGTTGTCAACTGACAACTGTCAACTTGATATTTGAATGTTTTTCGTCAACAGTATGTGATAGTCAATAGTATAGAAATAATTTGTAGATATAAATATCCAAAAGAGTTTGCTTGATAAAACAACACGGAATAAAAGTTCTTGGAAAATTTGTTCCTTAGTATTTCAAAGAGGCAGATTTTGATTCCAGTGATCAGATTTTGTGAAAGCGTTTTCATACTAATGAAAGCAAAAAGAAGAATAAGTCGCTGATCTGAAGAAGGAGAAGAAGAGGGTTTTTTCTTTCAATGAAAAGAAGTTTTGTTGCTGTTTACCCCTTCTGAAGAAGTAGAAGAACAGAAAAAGAAAGTCAGAGAGTTAAGGTGACAAGAATAACTCGTTACAACTCTCTTTGCACTGCAATTCAGCAGAGAGCTTATAAGCAGTGAACTGAAAAAGTTCAGAGCTATGGTTAATTGGAGAAAAAACCAAGACAGATTGTCTGAGTGAGAGGCAAAGCTGGCATAAGCCTTTTTTAGAATTGTATAAAAATGATGTTCATTGATGTCAAGTTTTCAGTATTTGAAATGACGAATTGATCGAAAGTAGAGGCGGCCTGGAATCAAAAGCTACGGTTTTACAAAAAAAAAAAAAAATCCTGCAACAGGGTCACAACAGGGACTTAAACTATTCTAACTATTAATAATGCTGATGCAGCATTTTAATGCAGCATTTTTACTGTTTTAAGAAGTAGAGTTAAGAGAAAGAGTCAAACTTTAGCGTAAAGAGCGAGGTGTTTAGGAGGATAAGTCGCTTTCATATACGGAGTAATTTCTGTTTGTTTTAAGTTGTGAAGTCGCTCCTTACTTTCATTTAAAAAAACTTGTTTTTTTATTTGAAGAAAAAGCCAAGACAGATAGTATGAGTGAGAGGCAAAGCAGGCATAAGCCTTTTTCAGGATTGTATAAAAATGATGTCATTTCCCTTGTTGATAGTCTTTCATCCATCAATCCATCCTAGGGCAGAACTAACGCAGATAGTAGATGTCCACGTAATATGTCAGATAAATCTAATGAACCGGAACCGGAAAGGTCAAAGAGATTGGCTTCCGCTGTTACATTGAAAAAAAATAAGAGCAATAAACTATATGTAATTAGTTTATTAGGTATAAATTTTGTTTATTTTTATTCATGTCTTTTAGTTTTACTGCTGATGATGAACACTGTATATGTGTTCGAAATATCCAGTTAAATAATTTTATATCTATTCACTGTCAATAAAAAGGTTTCATCCCTATTTTGAACTGTTCTACTTTCGTAACGCAGATAGGCGCGGAATAAGGGTAATTCAAATATTCTGTGAGTTTTATGAGCCATTTGAAGGTAGTGGCAGACCCCAAATAATAGATTTTCAAAGATTTATGACTGCAAATGTTCACAGGACTTTGGAATTGAATGCAGAGCAGGGAACTGTTTTCGCCTGGACTCACAGGCGAAAAAAGAACAGTAAAAAACGGGGAGCGGGCCAAAATAATCGAATAAATAATAAAATGAAATTTTTTTTTCATGAAACATCAAAAGCTAAATTGGCCAGCCAAGACAAAAACAACGAGAGAGGAAAATCTCACGATAAAGAAAACAAACGGGACTGCGGACAGTAGAAGAAAAAGGATATACGGCGCGAATATTTCGCCTGTATAAAACAAGGCGTCTTCAACGCTAAGAAACAAAGTTACAGCCTAAAATTAATCAAAATATAAAACCAAGAAGCAAAAAGAAAATAAAAAATATTTATATATACAATTGATACCACTATGATTAAGCACCAAAGAAGTTAAATAGAGTTTCTCTAATGAAAACAGTGAAGTAAATAGATAAAAAAAAAACAAAATTAAAAAGAAATTAATTATTTTGTTGCGAAATAATCCTCTTGCTTGCTTTGACTGCAACAATTCGTCTAGGTCTTGTATTTAATTAAATAAAAAAAAACTAATTTTTTTAGCTGAAAGTAAGGAGTGACATTAAAACTTAAATTGAACAGAAATTACTCCGTATATGAAATGGTTTGTCCCTTCCGCAATCCCTCGCTCTTTACGCTAAAGCTTTTAATTGCTTTAAAAAGTAGAATTGTGGCAAAGAGTCAAACAAAGATTCAAACTCGGATTTTTACATTTTGACAACAGAACACATCCATATTTCAAAACTCAAGTTTTGTCAGGTTTTCAGAGTAGCAACATTTTAATATTTGTTAGCTTAACCTTCGAAGGTTAATCTTTTCTAGATTTTCAAACTTGTGTACATCCAAGTCTATAGGTTTTTCACATCTCGACAACAAAAAACCCTCGGATTCCAAGAAATTCACCTTTTTTAACATTTTCAAAAATCAAAAACATTTAAATTCAGATTTCTATGAATACTTAAAAATGCCCTTCATGCTTAGAAAAATCAAGTTTCTCCAGTTTTTCAAAGTAGCGTTACTTTTGATATTTACTCTGCAATAAATTTTAGATTTTGTCAACTAAACCTTCAAATTTGATGAATTTCTTCTTTTTTATATTTTTAGATCCAAGTCTCTTATTTTTCGCATTTTGACAAAAGAAATCCCTCATATTCCAAAATATTATTTTTTTCACATTTTCAGAGTCCTATGACTTCTAATTTTCCAATTTCGACAACTAAAACCCTTCACATCCATATATATAAAAATAAGTTGTCTGTGTGTCGGGTGACCTCATGCTTGTGTGTCGACTGACGTCATATTTGTCGACTGACGAAATTACAGACCGGGGCATCGGGAAACAAATGACGACCGGGACACCGAGACATAGGGAATATAAATGACGACTGGGACGCTCAAAGAGAAAGCGACCGGGACACAAGGAATGTTCGAATAGCAATCACCATCAACAAAGCACCGGGATACAAATGACGACCGGGACACAGGGAATATAAATGACGACCAGGACACTCAAAGAGAAATTACAGACCGGGACACCGGAACACAAATGACGATCGGGACAAAAATGACGACCAGGACACAGGGAATATAAATGACGACCGCGACACTCAAAGAGAAATTACAGACTGGGACACCGGGACACAAATGACGACCGGGACACAGGGAAACAACAACAACGGGGACGCCGGGGGGGGGGCACAGGGGGATATATAAATGACGATGGGGACACAGGGAATGTTCGATTAGCAATCACCATCAATAAAGCTCAAGGGCAATCATTAGAATAGTGAGGTATAGATCTGAATACAGATTGTTTTTCCCATGGACAATTATATGTTGCATGTTCAAGAGTCGGTAAACCTGACAATCTATTTATATGCACAGACAATGGGACAGCCAAGAATGTTGTATATTCGCAAGTTTTTCGTAGTTAAAAATATATATATATATATATATATATATATATATATATATATATATATATATATATATATATATATATATATATATATCTATATTCACAGGTGGGACACAGGGACATAACTACAATGGCGCGTAACTAATATGGCGCGTAACGACTTACGTGCGCAGGGGGGGGGCTTGGGGGATGTTGGGGTGGGGCAAAGCGCCACCCCAACATCTAGGTTAAAATAAAACTAAATTTTCTTCATGTATTCAGAGTAGCATGACTTCTGTTCTTTACATCTTGACAAAAAAACCTCATGTTCAAAGAAATGTAAGTTTTCCGCAATTTCAGAGTTCTAAGACTTAGTCTTCAGATTTTGACATATACACCTTCAAATTTAAAATTTTTCATTTTTCTATAATAAATTCTTTGAATTTCCAACTTGCAAAATAACACAACTTCACATTTGAAAAATTCAAGTTTTTTCACTTTTGCATGGCTTCAAGTCTGAATCTTTTGATCTTGCCCACTAAACCTTCAAATACCAAGAATTTTCGTTTTTAGCATTTTTAGTTCCAAATCTTTAGTTTCATATGTTGACAACTAAAAAACCCTCTATATTTCAGGAATCACATTTTTTTTCCAAATGTTAGTTCTTTTGTTGTTTTTCTTCAACAAAATTCTTCCCTATGCAAGAATATTAAGAAAGCTTGTAATTTGTGCCTTCTAACCCTTTGAATTTTTTTCTCAAATTTAAAGAATGTGAAAACTAACACACCACAATCCATTAATGAAGCCTAATAAAGCAAAAATTGTTTGAATAAAAATTTGAAAGGTGAAATCACTTGAACAAAATAACTAAAATGATGATGACTTAAGGACAAAAATTGAAAAAGACGAAACTACTTGATAAACAAGAGCTAAGAGCTCATATGGCATCATTTTGCCAACTAAACCTTCAAATACCAAGAATTTTTGTTTTTAGCATTTTTAGTTCCAAATCTTTAGTTTCATATTTTTACAACTAAAAAACCTTCTACATTTCAGGAATCACGTTTTTTTTTCAAAATGTTAGTTCTTTTGTTGTTTTTCTTCAACAAAATTCTTCCCAATGCAAGAATATTAAGGAAGTTTGTATGTTGTGCCTTCTAACCCTTTGAATTTTTTTCTCAAATTTAAAGAATGCGAAAACTAACACACCACAATCCATTAATGAAGCCTAATAAAGCAAAAATTGCTTGAATAAAAGTTTGAAAGGTGAAATCACTTGAACAAAATAACTAAAATGATGATGACTTAAGGACAAAAATTGAAAAAGACGAAACTACTTGATAAAAAACTGATAAAAACGCTTCAACAATAACTAAAAAAAACGGACTTAATTTTTGAAAAATACCAAATTGCTTGAATAAAATTTTGAAAACCCCACATTACTTGAACAAAAATGAAAATGCCAAAAACTTTAGACCAAAATAAAAAAAAAAAATTACTTGAATAAAACTTAAATATAAATTTACAAAATAGCAAAAAAGACAAAATACACTCAAGAAAGTTAAGAATCTGTGAAGATCCTCGAAAAACAAAATATAAATTTGTGAGAACTACAGAAAAATCGAAAAAAAAAGAAACATTAGCTCGATCAAATTGGAAAATCATTGAAATGCGTGCGCCAAAATTTGAAACAGCAATTCTTGTTATTTTAAAAGCATTATAAGCCATACCAGTTTCTTTCCAATATTTAAGAAATGATTTTACAGGTCATCCTAGGAAATTTACCTTTTTACCTTCCAAACGAGCGAAAAATGAATCAATAATACCTGCAATGCATTTCTGCCAACAGAAGTCAGTACCCAGTTGTCGGTTGAGAAAGCAATCGATAATAAAGTCACTGAAATAACCACAGCTATAGTAGCTATGGATAAAGTCACAGGTAAGCACGGCATTATTTTATTTTTATCAGAAAATACAACCTAAAAGCTGGAAATAATAATCTGATAAGTTCTTACTTGTGTGTATTTATAAAAACTATAATTTCTTCTTGCAAATTATAAGTAGAAGGAAACTGGTTTAAGACTAACAATGATCTTTACCTGAAGAATTATGTTTCAACATACCTGAGGAATCTCTTCGGTGCCTCAAGGTGTACCTTTCGTACCGTACCTAATGGTAAAATTAGTGCAATGGCGAATTTAATTAAAGTTGTTTTTCCTCCTGTGAGCACGAAGGTAATCAACTATGTCGTAGCTAGAATAGGGACCAGTGATTATAACAAGTATATACAGAGGAACTTGTCTCAAGATGGCTTGAGCAATATCTGATGGAGGAAAAAGTTAAATGAAATTGGCAAATTATATGAAAAATATAGAAAATACGTGGGAAGATACAAATTTCAGAAGGACTAGTAGAAAAATTGAGATACACTCGACAATTAGAAATTTGTGTTTTTGCTCGATTAAAGTTGGATCTTTAGAAAAGTTCCATCTAAAAGCAATGCAGTTTTGTTCCTTGGCTACAAAAATAATAGATCTTTGAATTCCCTCAACAAAATCTGAAAAAAAATCTTTTGAAAAAAATGATGAAAATCATAAGAAATTTGAGATAAAAATGAAATAGACGGAAACAGTTGAAGTAAATTTTGAAAATCGTGAAACCTAGGGAAAATAATTTGAAAAAGACGTAATTACATGAAAAAAAGAGAAAAATATTGCCCGAGTTTCCTCAAGAAACATTAAAATGGTGAAACCTATCTTCTCCTTAGAAATAAGGACTTTGGTGTCGCTCAATTTGTCGACAAGTTGGAGTCTTTGTAAATGTGAATGGAATGTCAACATCCAAACGGTTTGGCAATATTGAAAATAGCATTCCACTAATGAAAAATATAATTTTCTCTTTATTTGGCAAGGAAACAGGAACTTTACTTTATACAAACAACCGAGACTCCTGGAGACTATTGCCTCGAGTTTATTAATATTTGCCTTAGAAGACAGAGTTGAGTCAATGGAGATACCTAAATATCTAAATACATCCACTCTTTTTATGGAGGAAGTTCCAATACTAATAGTTTTAAATGACACACGCTTCACTGTTCTCAAACTTCACCCGAAAACCACAAATTACGACTTCTCTAGGTTAGCTATCAGTCGATTAGCATGAAACCAAGAATTTACATTAAAAGCAACAGTTTCGAGGGCCATTCGTATATCCTTCTCGTTGCCAGCCTTCAAACTAATTACTGTGTCATCTATCGTCCGAAGGCATGCATTTTGTAAGGACATTTATGTATATAAAAAAAGTAACAGTCCCAATACAGACCCTTGTGGAACCCCTGTATTTTCTAAAGGAAAAATATGAGATGATTCCTCACCGACTTGGACTGTAAAATTTCTTTCTAATAAATAAGATCTCACTAACTCAAGAGCTATTCCACGAATAGCTCGGAGGGGACTTAGTTACCCTCCAATCTTTTTGGTCACTAAAAAGGGCACTAACGCTTTTAATTTCCGTTTGAGTGAGTGGAGGTCTCGTCTAAAATATTTGCATTTCTATAGTGACCCCTCGTATAAGGCTTATGGATTATCATCAGGGGTTCCGGTTGCAAATATTTAACTTACTAATTAAGCAAAAACTTTTTTTTTCTCAGCTGCCCAGTCTGAGGTAATACCATTTTACTGACTATCTGGGTTTTTTTTTCTTTTTTTTGGTATAACTCCCTAAGCTTGTGACAAGCTTAGACAGTCAAACCCGAGACACAAACACAGACAGTCAACGAAATAATGGTCAACCAATATTTAATTCGTTTTTTGTTAGAACAACTGTCTTAGCTTATAATTGAGTTCACTTGCATAAGACTTTCGGCAGACAGGCCCTTTTAGGCTTTGGACATTTATTCCCCTTATAATTCCTATCAACTTGTTGGTCAACTAACATTAAATCAAATTTTTATTAGTGTAAATGTCTAAGTTTATAAATTGAATCAATCGCCTTGCCTGACACTGATTGCAGAATGATCCAATTTTTACTTAAGACGCTTGTTTACCTGTCATCCCACGCAAATTAACGGTCCTGTGTCAATTCTGAATTCTTGGTTTAACCTCCCTAAGACCATAGGTAGGACTACCTTATTTACCTCTCATTCCAGGTAACCTAATTGTCCTTTGTCAATTTTAAATTCTTGGTCAACCTCAGCGCTTCCACTTTTAGGGAGATTACCCCATTTTAGGGAGAAATCACTTCTTTTAGGGACACTTATTTTAAATATAGGGACAAAGGGAAATCTGGAGTTAAGTAAGGATTTTCAGTGAAAGTTTGATTTTTTCAAACAAAAAGTTGAAAAATTCATCATTGTAATATTTCTTAGTGAGAAAGATCTAAAACTTCATGTTGAAGTATTGGACAGGGTTAAGTGTAGTAATGGATCAGCTGAGCATCTGACTAACTGCATCAAACAAGTCATTGAAACGAAACTCTATTCCCTGGCAAAATATTCTTGAATTTTATGCAGATACTACTAAAGTCATGCTTGGAGCTAATAGATGTACTTCAACGCTAATGAAAGCGATGGTGCCTCATATCTTGAATCTGAAATACTCGTGCCATCTTATTCACTTATGTTCATCCTATGCATGCTTGTCACTTCCCAAGACACTAGAAGACTTGGAACGAAATATATATGCCCACTTTTCCAGGAGTGCTTCCAGGTGAGATAAGTATGCAGAATTTAACAAGTTCCTTGAATGCAAAGCACTCCCAATTCTTGCACCAGGACAGACCCCCAGACCCCTTGGGTGTCCCTTCAGGTTTGCACAAAGAGGCTTATTGAGCACCGGGTTGCTCTTACTCATTATTTTATAAAACCACGTTTGACGACCCAACTATAACCAATGACCTTAACTAGTCAGCATTACAAAGCAAGTTGACAAAGTTGAATTTATGGACAACTCTCTTGGCCTCTCTAATGACTTCAACACAGTTTTCCAATCTGAGCTTCTACTTCTTCATTCCCTAAAGGTAAGTGTCAGCAAACTTGTGAATAATGTTGCGTCTAACCTTAATGGAACCAGACTATATTCGCAGTCTTGGTTTCTTTACCGAACTGAATCCTTACCTTTCGAGTGAGTACCTACCTTTAAACCAGACATATGTGGGAATAGCTGTAACCGATTCAGTGTAAGAACTCGTAGATGATCAAGAGCCAAGTATTAAAATTGATCTCTTTTACCAGTCTTGTCGAAACTATTATATAGTCCTAATCAAGCACATTCAAGACCGTTTCAAGTTTGAAGACGAAATTTTAGACATTTTGGGATTGATTGAACCAAGGAATGCAAGAAATTTGAAGCTAAAATCTCTAAGGCCACTATTTGCGAGATTTCTTGTTGTAACAGTAAAGTATTGCGTCCAAAAAACGGACGAAGGATGGAGATCTCAGGCAATGACCGATGTCACTCAGCTTCATTTGGGAGATGCGCAAGTTGAAGACCTGTCAGTTGAGCAGTACTGGATGAAGATACTTAGTCTGAAAACTCGCAGTGGTAAAATCAAGTACCCAGAATAGTGGAAGTGCATATCACTGATATTTTCATTACCCTTTAGTAATGTACCTGCTGAGCGTTCGTTTAGTCACCTGAAATTAATCAAAACAGACATCCAAAATAGTTTCGAGAACATCACACTAGTCTCACTTATTCGAGTCAACTACTGGTTGGAAAACGAAGATAAAACTCCATCAACTGTCAGCATACCGAAAGCTGTTGTTGGCTTCAAGACTAAAGCAAACGCTAATTGCGATGAAGAGCTGGAGATGACACTTACTTGAACCTTTTTTATTGGTTCTCGATAGTGTAAAAGATTTTATGTATATCATTATCTGAAGTAAAAAATAACACTTTGATTCTACGTTACGTTTTAAGATTGTATGGAAATCTAAGACAAAATATCTTTTTTCTAGGGAGAAAAATAGGGAGAAATCAGATCTAAAGACAAGGAATTTTAGAGAAAATCGATATAAAAATAGGGAAAATTGAAACCGAAAAGTGGAAGCCCTGGTCAACCTACCTGAGACTCTAGGCGGGCGTGCCTTGTAAAAGATAACAAACTAGTATTGGTCTAATAAGAGAGGAATACTTCACTCACCCTTTACCCGTGCCATTTAACCAAACGAACTAACATCATTAACAAATGAACTAACATCATTTTTAAACCTAAAATGGGGGCTAATGCCAGATTTGCCTCTCAGTCAATCAGACTATCTGTCTTGGCTTTTTCTACAATTAGCCATGGCTTGATACCCACAACTATTCAATTTTAATTCAAGGGTATTACTTTTTTATTAGATGGAAATATACTCGGTTTTTTCTTCTGCATGAGTTTTTTTCTAGTCTTGTTATCGACAAGACATTTATAGAGTCCCCCATTCTCCGACCCCACATTTGCGCAGAGAGACGTATTTGCCCTAAAAATTGATCCAATTTATAAAATGACATCATTTTTATGCAATTCTGAAAAAGGCTCATGTCAGCTGTGCCTCTCACTCATACTATCTGTCTTGGCCTTTTCTCCAATTACCAATGGCTTGATGGCAAATTTATTTTAATTCAACTGTTGTTATTAGCTGTTTTTAAAGAACCTTTATTCACTAAACTAGCAATTACGGAATACTGTATATTTGTATAATGGATAGAAGGATAAACTTCAGGAAAAGTTATACGGGGGCCTATGATTTCCCCCTCAAAGGCCATATCCAGGGGGTTACCTGTTCTTAACCTCCTCCTCCCCGCAAAAGGTTTTCCAGCTCATAAAATCATAACAAATGCAATTTTATGCGTGTGATGCACAGAAATGTGCATCGAATGGCTGAAAATACCCCTTCCCCTTCAAACAATAATCCTGAATACACTATTGTCCTCTCTATAAAGTTCTAGAGGCAATGTAACATCGTAAAGTATTCTGGGCCCTGAGCTTGGAAGTTAGATGATCAAACAGTTCGTGGGAACGAACTGTAGCAAGGAGCGACCCTGCTCAATAGTAACCAAAACTCTAAAAAATGGAATTTTGATACCAATAGCTACATCAAAAGAATTACATTTTAATGCTGATTTTAAATATATAAGTTTTATCCAGTTTAATCTTACTCATCAAAAGTTACGAGCCTAAGAAAATTTTTCTTAATTTAGAAAATAGGGGGAAACAACCACTAAAAGTCATAGAATCTTAACAAAAATCACACCATCAGATTCAACGTATCAGAGAACCCTGCTGTAGAAGTTTCAAGCTCCTATCTACAAAAATGTGGAATTTTGTATTTTTGCCAGAAGGAAGATCACGGATGCGTGTTTATTTTTTATTATTTTTTTTTTTTTCAGGGGTGATCGTATCGACCCAGTGGTCCTAGAATCTT
Source organism: Artemia franciscana (assembly GCF_032884065.1). Classification (NCBI taxonomy): domain Eukaryota; kingdom Metazoa; phylum Arthropoda; class Branchiopoda; order Anostraca; family Artemiidae; genus Artemia; species Artemia franciscana. Next base: position 41,600,382 of record NC_088876.1, read on the forward strand.
GCAAGAGGGCTTATTCTAACGGAAATAAAAAGTTCTAGTGCCCTTTTTAAGTGACCAAAAAAACTGGAGGGCATCTAGGCCCCCTCCCACGCTAATTATTTTTCCAAAGTCACCATTCAGGGGTTATTCTTAAGAAATTGGGACAAAGTTAAAGCTTTAGTGTAAAGAGTGAGGCACTAACGAGAGGGTGAACTCCCTCATATCTATATATATAAAAATAAGTTGTCTGTCTGTGGATGTGTGGATGGATGTGTGGATGGATGTGTCAGGTGACGTCACCTGAAAAAACTGGATCAGGTGACGTCAAAATTGAAAAAACTAAAAAAAGGCAAAAACTACAAAAAAAAACTAAAAACTAATAAAAAAAATAAAAAAGCTAAAAAACTAAAAAAACTATAAAGGTAAAAACCAATAAAAAATTAAAAAAAAACTGAAAAAACTAAAAAAAGGCAAAAACTACAAAAAAAAACACAGGGAGTATAAATGACGACCAGGACATAAGTAAAAAAAAAAAAACTATCTATATACATAAAAATAAGTTGTCAAACTAAAAAAAGGCAAAAACTACAAAAAAACTAAAAACTAATAAAAAAGCTAAAAAACTAAAAAAAACTAAAAAAAAGGCAAAAACTACAAAAAAAACTAAAAACTAATAAAAAAAATAAAAAAGCTAAAAAACTAAAAAAACTAAAAAAACTAAAAAAAGGTAAAAAACTAAAAAAACTAAAAACTAAAAAAAACTAAAAAAAAGGAAGAAACTGAAAAATAAGCTAAAATAAAGGTAAAAACCAATAAAAAACCAAAAAAAAACTGAAAAAACTAAAAAAAGGCAAAAACTACAAAAAAACTAAAAACTAATAAAAAAAGTAAAAAAGCTAAAAAACTAAAAAAACTAAAAAAACTAAAAAAACTAAAAAAAGGTAAAAAACTAAAAAAAATAAAAAATAAAAAAAAACTAAAAAAAAGGAAAAAACTGAAAAATAAGCTAACATAAAGGTAAAAACCAATAAAAACTAAAAAGAAAAAAAGGAAAAAACTAAAAAAAATTTCATCTAAAAAACTAAAAAAAACTAAAAAAGGTAAAAACTAAAAGAACTAAAAAAGAAAAAAATAAATGACGACACTCAAAGAGAAAGCGACCAGGACAAAAGGAATGTTCGATTAGCAATCAACAAAGCACCGGGACATAGGGAGTATAAATGACGACCAGGACATAAGTAAAAAAAAAATTAACAAAACTAAAAAGAAGGTAAAAACTACAAAAAAACTAAAAAGAAAAAAAAAACTAAAAACTAATAAAAAAACTAAAAAATCTAAAAATCTAAATAAACTAAAAAAGAAAAAAAAAAGGAAAAAAATAAAGGAGAAAAACAAAACTAAAAAACGAATGTATATACAGACCGGTACACCGGAATACAAATGACGACCGGGACACAGGGAATATAAATGACGACCGGGACACAGGGACACAACTACAACGGGAACACCGGGGGAAACAGGGGGATATAAATGACGACCGGGACAAAAAAACTAAAAAGAAAAAAAAACTAAAAACTAATAAAAAAACTAAAAAATCTAAAAATCTAAATAAGCTAAAAAAGAAAAAAAAAGGAAAAAAATAAAGGAGAAAAACAAAACTAAAAAACGAATGTATATACAGACCGGGACACCGGGATACAAATGACGACCGGGACACAGGGAATATAAATGACGACCGGGACACAGGGACACAACTACAACGGGGACACCGGAGGAAACAGGGGGATGTAAATGACGGGACCATTATATGTTGCATGTTCAAGAGTCGGTAAACCTGACAATCTATTTATATGCAAAGACAATGGGACAGCAAAGAATGTTGTATATTCGCAAGTTTTACGTAGTTAAAACCATATATATATATATCTATCTATATTCACAGGTGGGACATAGGGACACAACTACAATGGCGCGTAACTATTATGGCGCGTAACGACTTACGCGCGCGGGGGGGCTTGGGGGGGGCGCGAAGCGCCCCCACCAACTAGGTGTTGGGGTGGCGCGAAGCGCCACCCCAACAGCTAGTATGTAATAAAACCATGAGAATACAAAAGTTTGTTACTTTTGTATGAGCTAGGTACTGACGAGAGGGTGAACCCCTTCATATACGTTATAAAAACATGAGAATACAGAATTTCGTTACGTAAGCTAATTTGTAAGTTAGGTACATCTTTTACTAATAAAAACATTGATGAAAAACCAAAAGTTCTAGTTGCCTTTTTAAGTAACCAAAAAATCGGAGGGCAACTAGGCCTTCTCCCCCGCTCCTTTTTTTCTCATAATCATTCGATCAAAACCACGAGAAAGCCAATTAGCCAAAAAAATAAATATGCAAATTTCGTTTTAATTATTCATCTGCGGAGAGCCAAAATTAAAACATGCATTGATTCAAAAACGTTCAGAAATTAAATAAAAAAAAAGTTTTTTAAACAGAAAGTAAGGAGCGACATTAAAACTTAAAACGTACAGAAATTACTTCGTATATGAAAGGGGCTGCTTCCTCATCAACGCCCAGCTCTTTACGCTACAGTTTTTACTGTTTTAAAAAGTAGAGTTAAGAGAAAGAGTCAAACTTTAACGTAAAGAGTGGGGCGCTGATGAGGAGGCAGCCCCTTTCATATACGAAGTAATTTCTGTTTGTTTTAAGTTTTAATGTCGCTCCTTACTTTCCGTTAAAAAAACTTGTTTTTTTATTTAATAGCTTTATAAATTGATTGGCTCTATCGTAATGTTAATTTTACATTGTTTTTGTATTGTTTGGGCCAAAACTCTTTTTTTCTAGAAAATGGAAGAAAACGCCCCATTTCTGTGGTTCTATGTCTTTTGTTACGTAAAGAAATGGCGGTAGAATTTTTGGTTTTCGTTAGAATAACACTTTTCTTCGATATCCTGCAATCACTGGTTCATAACACAAAAAAAAAGAAAACGAAAAAACCTAAAAACAAATAAACACACACACCTGACCGACCCAAAATTTGGTTACCTTGTATACAGATGCTTGAAAATTCTGGAAGGAGCTTCTCTGATAGCCAGTGTCTGATAGTGCCAGGTTCATGAATATCAATATTTATAAGGGAGGTACCTCTTTTTCTAATTGGTCAAAATTTTCGTTGGCTCATAGTCTTTGGTGGGTAATTTTAAACTAATGAGATTTGTATATTTGAAGTCGCAAAAAAAATTCTTTTCAAGTTTTCAAAAAGAGGGTTTTACACTGATATTTTAGAAATTTCAATTAGAATTTCTTCAGATTAACCTCTGATCTTCCAGCTTTTTTAGGAGCGTACACCGACTAGGCGTGCAACATAGATGTGAGAGGCTGATTATCTACTCTTACGTCCTTGATACACTTGGCGTTTCTTACCGAGCGTTTTCTTTTACCGAGCGTTTTTTTATCGTAGTTGCTTTGGCGCGTACCCACTGGGCGGTAAACATTTTACCGTCACAACATCAGTCACTCATAAAAGGTCTGATAGATGAGGAATAGATCTGAAACCGAGCAAAAATAGTTTGTTTCATTCATAGTTTTGTGCAAAAGATGAATGGAGAATAACGTTTTATATTAACTTTTTTTCACCGTCGATTTAAGAGGAAGCAAATAAATAGACTTATTTGTGGTCATTGAATTAATAAAAAGAGAGAGGAAGTTGGGGCCTTCTACACTATGCTTCCTAATTCAAGGAACGATGAAGAAAAGGGTTTCAATTATTCTCAGATGTCAATCTCGTCATTTGACAAACTGTACAAACTGCTGAAAAATTATATCCAACAGAAAAAAACTAGACTGGTTTTTTGAATTGTCTTTTTTATCTTGATTGAAAATAATTAAAAAATCGACAAATTTGCATTACACATTGAAAAGTAAATTGTATTCTCACTTAATATTTGTGTGGATATATTATACGAACAGGTGGGGGGGAGGGGGGGGGCGAAAGTAATCAATTAGAAGCTACTAAACGTTTGGTGAAACAAACGCTCTGTAAAAAACGCCAAGTGTGTCTCAGGCCTAAGGCCTCAGGCCTTACTGTGAAAACAACAAGATTTAAAGGTAAAAAGTTATTTATTATGTGTCGGATTGTTGTAATGAGAATTTGAAATTAAGCGTAAGAGGGTTCGAATCGTTTTTATTTAATGAAATTATTTTCAAATACAAAAACACCAGGGTGAAGCCCTTATCCTCGAAGTATTTGTAAATAATGCATAATAAGAGGTGTTTGGGCCTCTCTTAAATTTAAATTCACACTAAATATGGCACTAAAAGATCAAAAATTAAATTAAACGCACTTTCTTCAAATTAAAGCAAAAAACGGATATTTTAAATTAAAATGACAACATAAATTATTTTGAGTAACTGTCTATGCTAATTTATTAAGTTGATTCTATTAACTATAAAATGTGATACTTAAACAAGTAGTTTCATATTGAGTTAGCGTAAAAATCCATAAAACCATCACAATCATCATCTAAAATCATGACAATCATAAATATACTTTTAGTATAAATATAATTATTTAGTATAAGTTATTTTATAATAAATAATAATTAATAATTTATTCACTATAATATCCTTTAATAGTTATGTCGAATAGAGATGGAAATTCAAGTGCTGATTAAGCGTGCAAGGCTTTTTAGGAAAACTGCATTAATTCAGTTATAAATTCGCTAAATAATCGTCTAGGAATTCCGCTTTGTGCTACTATATGGACTTTTCTAAAACGTAACACAAAATTACACAACTTAAAATTCTGCGTAAAGCTTGGGTCTACTTGGAACTACCTACGGTGCAGAAAGTATTGGCTCCACCGCACTACGGGACCTAACGTAGTCTTATGTTTGTCAAGCGTGAAAGGCTTTATAGCGTGGTATGAACGGACCATTAATGCCTCTTAGTTTGCTGGCCTCAACTTTAAATAAAGGTCTTACTTCGATCACAAAATCAATTAAATAAATCATGGTACTAATCCACAAGTTCGGAAGAATGAGGGCATGCTAGACGATATTAGGGGGATTCCAAAATGAAGTTAGCCCGAGAGCTTCGTAAGCCCCCTGGGAGTTAAAAGAACTTACAGTTGTACAATTTCGGCATATTTTCCACTTTCTTTTAGCAGCGTTATAGCCTCATTGAAGTTGCCGTTTTGAATGTCTCGCTCAACAACTTGGTCTACTATATCATCAAATTTCAGAATTCCACAAGCCTTTCCAATACTAAGCACAACTTTTTTTCTGAAAAAAAAGTAGTTAAAATTAGAATTCTAAAAAGTGGCGTATTGCATCTTCGAAATAAGTGAGAATAAAAATACTAAATATGAATTTTTATGCAACAAAGAACCAGGTAAGTTTCAGAATACTAACACAGGACCGTCTGCTAGGATTCATGTTCCTGGGAGACTTGCGCTATGATACCCTAAAAACCCTATTGTAAGAATTCTGCCACTAACCAGTGTTTTTGAGGAATGAATGTTGAAAGAAGAATAATTTTATGAAAGTCTGTTATCGACAGTTTTGAAATTGAGGCGTTGAAATTCATAACCTTTTTGTAGAAGTTTTAAGCGCATATCTACAAAAATGTGGAATTTCGCATTTCTTGCCAGAAAACAGATCACGCTTTTGTTTTTGTTTTTTTGTTTTTTTTCTTCCCAGGGGTGATTGTATCAACTGAGTGATCCTAGAATGTCTCAAGAGGGCTCATTCTAATGGAAATTAAAAGTTCTAGTGCCTTTTTTAAGTGACCGATAAAATTGGAGGGCACCTAGGCCCCCTCCCATGCTTATTTTTTCCCAAAAGTTACCGGATCAAAATTCTGAGATAGGCATTTTATTCACCATAATCGAAAACCCACAATAGCTATGTCTTTAGGGACGACTTACTCCCCCGCAGTCCCCGTGGGAGGGGTTGCAAGTTCCAAACTTTGATCTGTGTTTACGTATAGTACTGGTTACTGGGAAGTGTACAGACGTTTTCAGGGGGATTTTTTGGCTTAGGGGGGAGAGTTGAGGGGATGAATACGTGGGAGGATATTTCCATGGAGGAACTTCTCATGGTACAAGAGAATTTCAATGCAGGGGGCGTAAGATTTTCTAGCATTATTTGAAAAAACATTGAAAAAATAAATATGAAAAGTTTTTTCTACTGAAAGTAAGGAGCAGCATTAAAACATAAAACGAACAAAAATTTTTACGCATATGAGGGGTTTACCTCCTCGTTATACCTCATTCTTTACGCTAAAGTATCTTTAGTAATTTCAACCGTTTATTCTACGGCCTTTGTGATTCAGAGGGTTGTGATTAAGCTTTAGTGTAAAGAGCGAGGTATCGACGAGGGTTGAGCCCCCTCATATACGCAATAAAAACATTCGAATATAGAAGTTCGTTACATAAGTTAATTCGTAAGTTACGTATAATTTTTACCAATGAAAACGTTTGAAAAAAATTAAAAGTTCTAGTTGCCTTTTTAAGAAATCAAAAAATTGGAGGGGAACTAGGCCCCCTCCCTCACTCCTTTCTTATCAAAAATCTTCCGATTAATTGCAATTAATTAATACTCAAATTTTGTTTTAATTATTTATGTGCGGAGAGCCAAGATCAAAACATGCATTAATTCAAAAACGTCCAGAAATTAAATAAAAATAAAACAAGTTTTTTAAAATGAAAGTAAGGAGCAATATTAAAACTTAAAACGAACAGAAATTACTCCGTATATGAAAGCCGCTTTTCCTCTTCAATGCCCCGCTCTTTACGCTAAAGTCTCTTATTGTTTTAAAAAGTAGAGTTAAGAGAAAGAGTCAAACGTTAGCGTAAAGAGTGAAGCGTTAAGGATGGGACAACCCCTTTCATATACGGAGTAATTTCTGTTCGTTTTAAGTTTTAATGTTGCTCCTTACTTTCATTTTAAAAAACTTGTTTTTTTTATTTAATTTGCCAAAAGATCAGCAGCGACAACAAAAAAGAAAGAAAATAACGGTAATAACCATGGCTACTGAAAAAGAACTGATAAAAGTAGACCGACTCTTGAATCTGTAACAATATTAATTCCTAAGAGTCTCAGTTAACGTCAAAAAAGAGAAAAAGTTTAATATAAATTATTTAATATGTACTTATATTTTTTCACATATACATGCATAATAAGTGTATGCAGAAAACATACGTTTTCTTTTTAAATAATCATAATTGACGCTCTTGCCACTAGAAGGACTAGGGGGCGTTAGCCCTACTCCTTTTAAAGGTAATTTCTGTTTTTTTAGATTTGAGTTGATTATTTATTGTGATTTCTATTCGGCTTGGGTCTTCTTTATTCATTGATACTAATTTCTACTCATTTTAAAATTGAAAAGCAATTTGACAGTGTTTCTGCCCTTCTTCAGCCCAACGTAGCTCTTGATTTCTTTTGAAAAAAAATTATTTAAAAATAAACTTTTCTTCCCCTATACTCTCACACATTGGGCAAAATTAAGGAGATTTTTGCTAAAAAGCCTGACCCTTATATCTCTTCTTTCCCCAAGTTGTAACCCATCCCCTCTTCTGCTTAAGATGTACTGCCATTAAAAAAAGACATCATAAAAAGATTTACCTGGATATATTGTAAGCTCATCGTACATATTAGCTGTATACGTATACAAGGCTCTACATCGTCCGCCATTGCCTCGGGTAGAGGGAGCAATATCTTGTTGGAAAGGGGGAGTGTTCTTCAGAGCTTTGGGGGAAAGAGAATCAGCCGCGCTGTGCGAATAATCTTCAGAATCACTTTCTGGACTCTTGAATTTTAAGATAATTTAAGAAAGTTATTTAGAGGGATCTGGCATTAAATTTTGAGTCGAATGCAAAGCAAAAAAACAAGAAAAGAGCGGTGGTGGACCCTAAACTAAACCCTAATCTGGATTGGCTGTTTTTGGATTCATTTTTCAATATCAACATTTTAGTTTTTTCCTGTTCTAACCATTTACAAATATTAAAAGAAGACTGTTGATGTGCCATAATTAAAAAACAACAACATGTTCTCATACAAGGCTCTACAATGATATCAAACAGTTCGTGGTAACGAACTGTAGTAAGGAGTGACCCGGCTCAATAGTAACCAAAACTCTAAAAAATGGAATTTTGATACCAATAGCTATAACAAAAGAATCGCATTTTAATGCTGGTTTTAAATATATAAGTTTCATCAAGTTTAGTCCTACCCATCAAAAGTTACGAGCCTGAGAAAATTTGTGTTATTTTAGAAAATAGGGGAAAACACCCCCTAAAAGTCATATAATCTTAACGAAAATCACACCATCAGATTCAGCGTATCAGAGAACCCTATTGTAATAGTTTTGAGCTCCTATCTACAAAAATTTGGAATTTTGAATTTTTTGCCAGAAGGCAGATCACGGATGCGTGTTTATTTGTTTTTTTGTTGTTGTTTTTTTTCTTTTTCCCAGGGGTGATTGTATCGACCCAGTTGTCCTAGAATGTTGCAAGAGGGTTCATTCTAACGGAAATGAAAAGTTCTAGTGCCCTTTTTAAGTGACCAAAAACATTGGAAGGCACCTAGGCCCCCTCCCACGCTAATTATTTTCCCAAAGTCAACGGATCAAAATTCTGAGATAGCCATTTTATTCAGCGTAGTCGAAAAACCTTATAACTATATCTTTGTGGACGACTTACTCCCCCACAGTCCCCGTGGGAGGGGAAGTATACAGGCGTTTTCAGGAGGATTTCTTTGGTTGGGGGGAGGGGTTGAGAAGAGGGGGATATGCTGGGGGAACTTTCCATCGAGAATTTGTCATGGGAGAAGAAAACTTCCATGAAGGGAGAGCAGGATTTACTAGCATTATTTAAAAAAAAAATAAAAAATAAATGTGAAAAAGCTTTTTCAGCTGGAAGTAAGGAACAGCAATAAAACTTTAAACAAACAGAAATTATTACCCATATGAGGGGCTCACCTCCTTATAATACCTAGCTCTTTACACTAAAGTATTTTTAGTAATTTCAACTATTTATTCTACGGCGTTTGTGATTCAGGGGTCATTCTTAATGAATTGGGATAAAATTTAAGCTTTAGTGTAAAGAGCGAGGTACTGACGATGGGGCGAATCCCCTCATATTTGTAATAAAAACATGAGAATACAAAAGTTCTTTACGTAAGCTAATTTATAAGTTACGTAAATCTTTTACCAATAAAAGATTCGTAAAAATTAAAAGTTCTAGTTGCCTTTTTAATTAACCAAAAAATTGGAGGGCAACTAAGCTTCGCCCCCGCTCTTTTTTTCTCAAAATCATTCGATCAAAATTATGAGAAAGCCATTTAGCCAAAAAAAAACATGCAAATTTCGTTTTGATTATTCCTCTGCGGAGAGCCAATATCAAAACATGCATTGATTCAAAAACGTCCAGAAATTAAAAAAAACAAGTTTTTTTAACTGAAAGTAAGGAGCGACATTAAAACTTAAAACGACCAGAAATTACTTCGTATATGAAAGAGGCTGCTTCCTCATCAACGCCCCGCTCTTTACGCTAAAGTTTTTTACTGTTTTAAAAAGAAGAATCAAACAGTTCGTGGTAACGAACTGTAGTAAGGAGCGACCCGGCTCAATAGTAAACGAAACTCTAAAAAACGAAATTTCGATGCTTAAAGATATATCAAAAGAATCGGATTTTTATGCTGATTTTAAATATATAAGTTTCATCAAATTTAGTCTTTGTCATCAAAAGTTACGAGCCTGAGAAAATTTGCATTATTTTAGAAAATAGGGGGTAACACCCCCTAAAAGTCATAGGATCTTAACGAAAATTACACCATCGTATTCAGCGTATCAGAGAGCCCTAAATATCTGCTCCCATTCATATATAAATGCAGAAATAAATTTTATCAGAGATATTCTTTTTGGTAATGGATACCCCATTCCTTTTGTAAATAAAATAATTAGCCGTAGAATAAAAAGACATTCTTGTAAAATCGAAGAAGATACTTCACAATGTGAGGCTACTGATAAGCCCTCAAAAATTGTCTATCTTCTGTATATCCCAAAGATTACAACAAAATTAAAAATATTTGCACAAAAAATAATCTGTACGTAGTTTTTACTAATAATTTTAAAATCATCAATTTCTTAAATTCGGGTAAAGATAAGACCCCAGTTACTCGCCAAAGAGGGGTCTATCAAATACCCTGTGATTGCGGAAAATACTATGTCGGCAGGACCTATCAGAATCTAGACAAAAGGTTACAACAGCATAAAAATGACATAGACAAGGCCTTAATTTCAAATAATTCCAACAACTCCTTTGATTCTGCTCTAGGTTGGCATATATTTAATAATCCGTCCCACATGATACTTTTTGAAAACTCTTCACTCATTAGTAATGATTTGGGAATAAAACAGGTGGTTCGAGAATCAATTGAAATTAATCTCAAAATAAATAAAAATATTTCTTTGAACAGGGACTTGGGGGAATACTCACTAAATTCCTTATACTCAAATTTAATTAAAAATGATCTAACAAAATATTTTACTAAACCAATTTATAATAGTACTGAACCAACTACGAAAAGGCCTTTGAGACAGGCTGCTAAACAAGCAAGATTAGCTTTAAGAAATTGCATCTAATCATTTTGTTCTCTTTAGTTTGAATGAGTTTATATTTCTTCGTTTCATTCTTTTCGCCAGTCCTGGTTGAACTTCGCTGAAGTAAGGATGCTAGGGCTATATTTAAAAAAAAATGTTTTAATAAGTGTTTTTAACTAATCAGTTTTAATTCTCACAATTTGATGTAAGTTCTTTTATATATATATATAGTTTCTCTCTTATTCTTGTATTGTACTGAAGATGGCCCTTGGACATAGGGCCGAAATATCTACATAAATAATTTCCATTGTCTTGAAAAAATTTTCCCTATTGTCTCTACGTTGTATTTGTTTGTTAATAATTAAAAAACAATATATTCATATACAAGGCTCTACAAAGATACCTAAAATAAAAGTTTATGCTAATAATGTGTCCAGATTAAAAATTTTTAATAAAATTATTCAGTGATACATTTTGAACAAGATGCAAATTCTAAAACAGGAAAAGAGCGGTGGTGAAAATATTTCGAGACTGAATTGGCTAATTTTTGGGTTCATTTTTTGATAATCATTAGTTTGATTGTTTCTGTTTGAGCCATTTAATAATGTAGAAAAAAGTTTTTACCATGCGACATTAAAAAAAGAATAAAAAACGTACGCATACAAGACTCTACAGAGCTACCTTAGGTAAATACTTCTGCTTCTAATTCGTAGGGATGAGAGGTAAGGTAAAAATACGGTTTGTGACTCGGAACTCAGGATTAAAGAAATTTTCAACTTTTAAGACAGTAATTTGGAGACATCTTGATTTAGAGTTTGAACCAAGTGGAGATTACAAAACGGAAAAAAAAACTCATGGCAGAGATATATCCAAACTGGATTATCTTTAAAAATATGGGGAAAAAACTGGTAAATATTTTGAACATTTCTTGTGGTGAAGAAAAAAGCGAATTTAAGAAACAACTTATTGTCTGATTTATCTGATTTTCAATTTGTCTTTAACTTTAAGGTTTTTAACTTTACGAGCATTAACCGTCTACACGTATTAGAAGGATATTTTCGCAACCATTCGCAACCATGACAAAACATCCTCGTTTATTATTTGGTACTGGTGCTGCACAAGTGTTGTGTGTTTTCACTTATTTTGTCTCCCCCTCCCTCTTTTTAATATTCCTTTTTATTTTATGTTTATTCATTTTTTTTGTTTATTAAGTTTTAGCGGTTTTTGTCTTTTGAACTAGCTATGAGAATTCCAAGTTTAATTATTGACCAGCGAATGACTTTTCATTCTGATATTTTTAATTTTGTTATTCTTAGCCAATGTCTTACTTTTTACATTTTTTTTATGTTTTTTTGTCATGTTTTTATTTTATTGACTCGAAAAATCATTGTTTATAATAATTTTTTTTAGAACAAAATATCTTTTTTATAATCATCTTCTGTCGAATATGCAATTCCATTAATAAAAGTTTCAATTACCATACTGAGGAAATGGACGAAATAAAGAATAAAAAAAAATAAAAAGATCATCTATAAATAAGTAAAACAGTCATAAAATAAATATACCTATAGCACAAAGAATAATCAATAGCCCTGTAATAGCCTGTTATTTCTCAGTATTTATGTCTATACTCAAGAAATATTCTGAACAAACTATGTATTTAACAATAGCTTTTCACATCGTTTGCAATTAATTGTTGCCTTGGTTCTCTCTCATCCTTATCCCAGGGCAACGAAAATAGTTTCCAGAGAAATCTTGTAGAAATTAAAAGCGAACTTTTAAGAGATTAAAAGCGTGTAATTACATATATTATTCCTCTCAGTCTGAGAGTCTTTGAAATTACAATATTCATTTAGACAAGCTCAAGATAAAATGTAGACATTTAAATGATTGATTAAAAAAAAAAAAAAAATACTTTCGAAAAGAAGATTTGCAAAGCAAAGAGCCATTTAAAACGTAAAACATGTCATCGCTGGTTTTATAGCTTTCATTATTGATTCATTTTGAGAAAAAGCTCTTTTTTGTGTGTATGTGTTGAAAATTTGCGTTGCGCTAAGTTCTGCCTTTGGCACTTGCGCAATAAAAATATTATGTTATTAAACCTAGTGGAAACTTATGTCTTATCTCTATGTCTTACGTTTATCTAACTGGGAATCCATTTTATGGATAAAAATAAAAATAATTTCAACGAAAAATTAAACGCCAACTTTTAAGTGATTAAAAACGTGTAATTCTACAAAAATATTCCTCTCTGTCTGAAGCTCTTTGCACTTGCAACAACCTTCAGATAAAATGTAGACATTTAAATTATTAATTTTAAAAAACCTTTCGAAAAGGACGTTTTGCAAAGAAAAGTAAAAAGCCATTTAAAACATAAAACGAACGTAAGTAAAGTCCTATAATAATTCAAACTTAAAACATCTAGAAATTACTGTCAATGAATAAATGAAACCCAAAGCGAACAGAAATTTAAATATATAATCACATCAAACATACAGGTAACTGATAATTATACAGATAAATGAATAAATCCTTTTTTTTAAATAAGGCTGGAAAACCCAGCGCCCCCTTCATGGAAATTCTCTTCTCCCATGATAAACCCCTCCATGAAAAGATCCTCTCATGTAACCCCCTTCCTGAGACAACCCTACCACCAGAAGAAATCCCTCCTGAAAACGGCTGTATGTTTCCCAATAGCCAATACTATATTTAAACAATGGGCAAAGCTCATAACGTGTAGCCCTTCCCCCAGGGATAAGGGGGGATTAAGTCGTCCTAAAAACATAAATACTAGGTTTTTCGACTATGCTGAACCATTTGGCTATCTCAAAATTTTGATCCAGTGAATTCGGGAAAATTTTAGCGTGGGAGGGGGCTAAGTTTCCTTCCAATTATTCGCTCACTTAAAAATGGCATTAAAACTTTTAATTTCTCTTAGAATGAGTACTTTTGTGACATTCTAGGACCACTGGGTCAACATGATCACCCCTGGGAAAAAAACAAAAAAAACACGTATCCGTGATCTTTCTTCTGGCAAAAAAATACAAAATTCCACATTTTTGCAGATAGGAGCTCGAAACCTCAGTAGTAGGGTTCTCTGATGCGCTGAATCTGATGGTGTGATTTTCATTAATATTGTATGTTTTTAGGGGGTGTTTTCCCCTTTTCTCAAAAATAAGGCAAATTTTCTCAGGCTCGTAACTTCTGATGGGTATAACTATACTTGTAGAAACTTTATATATTTAAAATCAGCGTCAAAATTTGGTTCTTTTTATGTATATGTTGGTATCAAAATTCCGTTTTTTAGAATTTTGGTTACTATTGAGCCGGGTTGCTCCTTATACAGTTCGTTACCAGGAACTGTTTGATAGGTATTAGAAATCTTCTATAAGCTCATTTGCTCAGTGGTGCAATAGGAACTACTGCTACAACTACGAACAACTCACCGCAGCACCAAGCCACCTGAGGCCAACACAGCTACGCACGCTCCTCCTCAATCTCAATCTATTCAAACCCTATCTCTTTACACCCTCCCAGGAAGTTCCCATTTAAAAGCAATTCCATTCACAATAGAAGCAAGTAGTTGTAAATAAACTGCTGTTTTTCTTAATTTCTTTTTTTCTCCTAATTCCTCTGAGTGTTACAGGCAATAACGTTTTCTTATTAAATTATATGTTTGAGGTCAAAAGTCACTTGGATATTGATATTCAAGTATTTGGACGTTACAGAGGGGTCTGGGCCCAATGTAGTACGTTGCCCCATGAATAACCCCAATTCTCTGGATTTTGCTTACAATCCCTAATAACGATGAAAGACCTGCCGTTTCAAGTAATCAATTTTATCAAACACTTAAAGTTTGCAAATAAATTACAGGAGAGTGCAGAACTACACTTTTTTACAATTTTTCTTTTCTTTTTTATTTTGTTTTCACAACTTTTCAACTTTTCGTGTTTTTGGCTGCACAACTTTTCAAACTTTTTTTTTAAACTCACTTACTTGAGGTCAAAACTCAACATTTTGATATTAAAATTGAATTACTACTTTTGCAATTTTTGTGTAATGATCAAACTCATAAAGTTTCAGGCGTTTAACAACGATAAATGATTTATTTAATAATAAATAAATTAGTAATAATAACAATCCATGAATCTGACTTTGCAGGGGCATCATAAGATGTATTGTTTTATATTGTTTCATTTTATGAATTAACCTTTGATTTTGATTATAATTAAATTATATACTATGGTAATATCAACTTAGTTATATAAGTAAATCAACTTCCAATTATATAGAAAATATGTTACTGGCTAACTGTGGCTCTATATTGAATATTTTGCACTCGTTTAGAGGTTATTTGACTCTAAGTTCGTCAAAAGACAGTTCCCAAACGGTTAGAGTTAAAAGGTGGAGTTTGGGTACTGGAAAACATCTTTTCGAGCCCTAATTTTGACTGAGATCCATTCCTGAAAGTCGATATGCTACAATTTTTTTTATTCCAGCATAGAATTTGTAGATGTCTTCCAGATAAGAAATAATTTAGTTGGATTTAGGCACCATCCTTTTTGGGGAATGCCTCTGCTAATTTTATCTTAACTCGTGTTAAGAAAACACCACACACATCAATATATTAATATCGACATGTACATGTATGGGGTAGAGGGTAGAATTTCTGGTAATTTTTGCAAAGATGGAATAAGTGACTTTCCGATTTGACCTTAGCTAAGTCAGCACTAATGTCAAATTGGAACAGGGCTAATTGGACATTTTAATTGTCTTTCTCAGGAAAGTTGTAATTATTCTTTTTGTTAAAAACCTCAAAATTGCGAGCTAAATCTTCACACGGTTGAAGTAAGAATATTTCCACTGAAAAAAAATCGAACTATTTTCTCTGTGGTTCTCTCTTGTTTTCTACAAGACTTCCACATAATGATTAGCTATGTCAATGGAAACACGCTGGAGCAAGAAATCAAGAATTCAAACAAGAAACAAGAAAGGAATTGGAAGTATTCAAAAGAACATGGCTCTCATTGCACTTTGGCCTTAACGGTTATCAGTGGCAGTCTTGGCCTCTCCTGGGCCCGAGCAAAATGTTGATTAGAGCCCCCCCCCCCCCCCCCCTGTCCACCACAAAATTGTCAAGCAAAATTTTTTAAATGTATGCTTTTCCCCCAGAAATAAGCCCCTGAATATTTTCGGAGAGAGGTTTTAAATTTTCTCTCTCACTTACCAATTTTAATAAAGTTAAAATAAACTTGTTTATTAAAATAAACAATTTTAATAAACTCGTCATTACGTTTTCTCTCTTAAGGGAGAGACACTAGCTGGTCCCCTCATGCCACCCCACACCTTTAAAGATACGACAGCTTTCACAGAACGCTCTAATTTTAAAGTTATTTTTCATAATTACATCTGATTCAAATCTGAGATGTTATATTTTTTTTCCTTTTTACAGCGCATTCAGTAAAATCGTTCTTGGAATTCGGTACCTCTTGACTTTCGTTTATTTTACTTTTTTACATTTAGTATTTTCTTTACCCAGTGAGTCCCCCTTGGGTTCTATTAATGGAATTAACAAGTTAGGCCACTTCTATTTTCACCTCACTTAGGTTTCTCTGATTTTCCGAAGCAACTTCACAAAGTTCTGTGCAACTTTATAACTTTTCTTAAATCTAGAATCTTTAAAAATATCTTGAAGAGTAGAAGTTTGGGTAATGAGATAGTGATTTCAGCTCTCGTGAATATCATTTTAGTGATTCTGGATTCGACTTGTAGCTCGAGCTAAGTTTCGAACTGAACTTCTGAAATATTCGTATCAGGTAACCCACAATGCGAGGAAAGTGAAGCTAAATGCGATAGATTAGACCGAGATAATACCATATTTATAATATAGACAGTTAAAAGCCTCGTGAACTGCGTACTGTGTGAGAGGCTGATGAGTGGAAGGTCTCTATTTAACAATCGCATGTTTTTCTTTTTAAACTTAATAGATATGCATAAAAAGATCAAATGAAACTGCCAACTAAGTCCGTTTCTGCATTTAATTAGAATGAGCTATTTTTTTTCTTTTTGACAATCTTGTTGTTTATTTTAAAGTAAATGTAGTTGTTTTTCTTTTCTTTTTTTATTGCTACTTGGTGATGTGTCCTTGCCTCAAATTCTATTGGGTAAAAATCTTGTTAGAAAGAATTATTCACAAGGGAGCAATATTACAAAGTAATTGGAAAAACTCTAGTACTAGAAGTTATAACCATGTTCTAGTCTCACCATGTTCATTTTAAAAACGTATTCCCAGTGGTGCTATTTTAGACCAGTACGCTTATGCAGTGCTAAGTACATGCGCATGCAGGTATTAGAAACTATTTCAAAAGTCTCAAATTGGAACCAATTGTACCTTGAAATGGCCTTCGATTGGATTAAATAAAAAATCAAGTTACAGACATTTTCAGGGGGATTTTCTTGGTTTAGGGGGGAGAGTTGGGGGGGGGGGGGGTTTACGTTGGAGGATATTTACATGGAGACACTTCTCCTTGGGGAAGAAAATTTCAATGAAGGGGGTGCAGGATTTTCTAGCATTATTTGAAAAAACAATTCTTGTTTTTTACCGCTCTTTACGCTAACGTTTCTTACTGTTTTAAAGATAGAGTTAAGAGAAAGAGTCAAACTTTAGCGTAAAGAGCGAGGCGTTGAGGAGGAAAAGCCCCTTTCATATACGGAGTAATTTCTGTTCGTTTTTAGTTTTAATGTTGCTCTTTACTTTCATTTAAAAAAAACTCGTTTTTTTTATTTAATTAAATCCAAGACTCCATTTTATTTTCAGTTTTGCTCTTGTAGCTGATTTTTGGATCTAGTGTCTCTTTTTTAGAGCAATTTTGGCAATAGTACCAAATATATTCTTTTCCTCCCTCCTATAGACCAGATGGTAATAATAATGTCCAGTGTGTAAATTTAGTAACATATTTAACCACTTCTTCTAAAGTTATAGCAACAATCTAATTACTTCGGCCAATGATTGGAAAGCTGAAAGTGCTTAATTTTTGTTTGCCTATCAATAATGCTGCTTCATTTAATTACTGATAATCAATACAAATTATTTCTCATGTTGTCGTTATAGATGCAATGCCGCTGGAAGGAATGAAACAGTCGTTTGAGAAGCAGGCGATAGAGACTGTGGTTAATGTAGGTCACCCAGTTGTTATGGACTGCAAGGTCATCAATAAGGGCAGCTGCGTGTGGTACAAGGACAAAAGAGTAAGCTTGAAGTTTTTGATTGACTCGGGAGTTTAAAAGGGTTCCGGAATTTGGCCTATCATGGAGAACTAATCGTGTTAGTCCAACGACTAGAAATTGTTTATTTTCTGTTTAATCAGCATTTAATTGACAGGCCTCATAAAACAACTTGAATGATTTAATTAGAAAAATCTATTTTGCATTATTTACTAATTTAATTGACTGGGGCTTATGTTATTGAGATTGACAGCATATGTACCAATAAGGATGTGAAGGTTTGCAATTGCCCCCGAGGTGTCTAAAAACACCTTTTTTGTCTTTCTTTAAAAAAATAACCACTTCCCGATTTTGAAAAAAAGCTTAATTTGCATCTTCATTAAAGCTTAATCAATCAAACTTAAAACTTTTATCGTGGAAAACCCATGGAAAATAAAATAGCATTAAGAGAATTTTTCTTTTGGTCACTGTGTTTTCTAGAGGGTTATCCAGGAGAGGGGGGTATTTATAAAAAAAAAAACACATGCAAATACATATAATACTGAGTATTTATTGTAAAATCATTTGATGCAGTAATTGCCAAGCATTAAGTAACGAGCTTGTCTTTTCAACTTGGAAAGCTCAAGCATGAATAAATAGCATTATAATTGTAGTTTGTTTTTGAAAAATTGCAATATTATTTGTCCAAGCAACTTGCCAAGCTTAATTGAAAATTGACAATTTGCTTTGAAGTTTACCAGAAAATTTCACCTGCTGAGGATTGGGGTTTGGGTTTTGTCTATTTTCACCCCCTTTGACACAGACATCTTAGTATATTAAATGGGTCTTAAGTGCAAACTCTGGCTCCAAACCCCTAATTTCTCTTGGGTGTCATCCTTGATGGGTGGAATTCTCAGGACCAGTAATGAAACCTGCCCCCTTTTTAAAGCCTGTTTTTTCCCTCTCAAGTAACTTCCTTTATTTTGTTTATATTCAGTGTTTACCTTCACTCCCTTTGGGTAACTCTTTATCAAAATAACAGCCAATGGTAAGCAAAATGGGGTTTTTTATTTTTGGCAAAAGAAATAAGTTAAATATCTTCTACTTCACCAAAGCTTGGTCAACAGGTCAAATAAATATTTCTTTGAAGCCTATTGGATCTGGTACTCATCATGGACGATACTGGTACTCAGGGGATCAAAAGCAAGGTGACTGCAGAATCAAGATTAGCAGTGCTTATGCAAAGGTCGATGATGGTTTATGGGAATGTCTCATTACTGGATTTGATTCGCATGATTACCACTATTCTGAGCCTGTTCGTCTTATTGTTAGAGGTAAGAACTTGCTTTTATGTCATCACTCCATAGTCATTTTTCAAATGTAAAGATTAGGAGTAAGTTTTTAGGACAGCAGCACAAAGAGAAATGAACAATAAAGGCTTAAATAAAGAAATACTCTATAAATAATAATTTTGGGGAAAGAGTGTAGCAGAATAAAGGAATATGGTAAATCTTTAAAACAAATTTAATCTTTATCTATAGAGATTTTGTTTTCAGTTCTTATAGAATATTCGGTTGTACCTGAAGCGTTACTAGATTCAGCTTACATGAAACTCTAGTAAGAAACCTAGTGTTTCAAATCATTATTAAATCTAAATCGAATTTTTGATATTATTTTGTTGGTCAATCAAATTAGAATCGTACATCCAGGCACTTTAAGCCTCTATAACAAAGCTAGTTTTTCGTAAAAAAAAGAAGAAATTCTTAAAAATATCATTTTGTTGGTCAATCTAATTAGTTGGTCAATCTAATCGTACATCCAGGCACTTCAAGCCTCTATAACAAAGCTAGTTTTTCGTTAAAAAAAGGAAGAAATTCTAAAAAAAAACCATGTAAAATACAAAATTCCCTGTAATAATTTTTGCATTTTGAAGGAAAGGGTTTTGAAGTTAAGTCGTGAAATACAAAATCTTTTAAGGTATAGCCTTGGGTATGTAATTAAAACATCAGGGCTATTTTGAAATAGATCAAAGGTAATTTCAAGTTAGGTTTGATCTTCGTAGGTCAAGCTCAACTTGTTCACCCAGTTCAACGTCACAAAGGAAGTCCCATAATGCTACAGTTCCAAGCTGAGCAATCATACAGGATTGGTTACATTTTGTTAGTTAAAACTGATTTATGCAATATATTTTTCAATAAGAGAATGAAATTGTTAATTGGATTCAACCTTAATCGGTTCTTTGGATTGTAAATCTGTCTTTCCCATGAGATTATCTCAGTTAAAGATTCATAGTTTTTCATGTAATGTTTCTCTTATGTAGTATGATAAAGAAGAGCTTAGTAATAAAGCAAGATGGTTTAAATACTGAAAAGAGGTCTGATCCATTACTTATGAGAATAGACATTTTTCAGTAGGATATTTACATTTTTCAACACAACCTTAAGTTCAAAATGTAGCCTGATAGGATAATTTGTAATGCTGAATCCAGGAATAAGAGGTCCGTTTTCTAAGAACTCGACAAAAAAAAAAAAAAA
The DNA here is from genome assembly GCF_032884065.1 of Artemia franciscana. Taxonomy (NCBI): domain Eukaryota; kingdom Metazoa; phylum Arthropoda; class Branchiopoda; order Anostraca; family Artemiidae; genus Artemia; species Artemia franciscana. Next base: position 41,620,698 of record NC_088876.1, read on the forward strand.
AAAAAAAAAAAAAAAAAAAAAAAAAAAAAAAAAAAAAAAAAAAAAAACTGTGGTGGATGTCTTTGGGTTAAAATGTATTTTCGTATTATTTATTCTCTGTTTTTCATTTTCCTCCATTTATTGTTAGCTATAAGGTCTTGGATTACAGGGGCATGTGTCTGCTTTTATTATGAATTACTTTTTCGAAAAAACCATCTAAAAAGACAAAAACAAAATGAAACACAAGTGAAGTACATCATAACTTTAAGACTCTAAAAATAATATTCAAAATTTTGGGCTTGAAGAAAAAATGTAATTACCAATTCCGTTCATTTTTTTCAATGCCCTTTTCCCAAGACATGATTATTTCTAGTGGATCTGTGTGTGTGTGAGGGTGGAATGCGTGAAGCTAAAAAAGTGTATTTTCAGGCCCCTATTTTCAAGACTATAGCATGATACCTTCCAAATAAATATTAATAGACCACCACCTATTGATGGACCTAAGGAATGACATATTCCAGGACCTATAACCATAATGGTTCATTTTCAAATCATTGTTCTGCAAAATTATACAAGAATATAGACTGCCGAGAGTATAGGGATTAGCCTCCCCCCCACTATTTAAAGAACTCTAGATAATAAATTAAAACTGGGCAACCATCAGCCTAAAGTTTTTAAAATGAAAGTAAATTGCAACGTTAAAAATCAAAACAAACGGAATTATGTTATTTATCAAGAGGACTACTCCCTTTTACGATATTAAATTAAAAAAAACAAGTTTTTCTAACTGAAAGTAAGGAGCGACATTAAAACTTAAAACGAACAGAAATTACTTTGTATATGAAAGAGGCTGCTTCCTCATCAACGCCCCGCTCTTTACGCTAAAGTTTGACTCTTTCTCTCAATTCTTCTTTTTAAAACAGTAAAAAACTTTAGCGTAAAGAGCGGGGTGTTGATGAGGAAGCAGCCTCTTTCATATACGAAGTAATTTCTGTTCGTTTTAAGTTTTTTTGTCGCTCCTTACTTTCAGTTAAAAGAGCTTGTTTTTTTATTTAATTTCTGAACGTTTTTGAATCAATGTATGTTTTGATTTTGGCTCTCCGCGGAGGAATAATTAAAACGAAATTTGCATTTTTTTTTTTTTTGGCTAAATGGCTTTCTCATAATTTTGATCAAATGTTTTTGAGAAAAAAAGAGCGGGGGAGGAAGCCTAGTTGCCCTCCGATTTTTTGGTTAATTAAAAAGGCAACTAGAACTTTTAATTGTTTACGAATCTTTTTATTAGTAGAAGATTTACGTAACTTATAAATTAGCTTACGTAAAGAACTTTTGTATTCTTATGTTTTTATTACATATATGAGGGGATTCCCCCCTCGTCAATACCTCGCTGTTTACACTAAAGATTAAATTTTGTCCCAATTCATTAAGAATGACCCCTGAATCACAAAAGCCGTAGAATAAATAGTTGAAATTGCTAAAAATACTTTAGCGTAAAGAGCGAAGTATTAGGAGGAGGTGAACCCCTCATATGGGTAATAATTTCTGTTTGTTTTAAGTTGTAATGCTGTTCCTTACTTCCAGCTGAAAAAAACTTTTCCATATTAATTTTTTCATTGTTTTTTTAAATAATGCTAGTAAATCCTGCGCTCCCTTCATGGAAATTTTCTTCCCCCATGACAAATTCTCGATGGAAAGTTCCCCCAGCATATCCCCCTCCTCTCAACCCCTCCCCCAACCAAAAAAATCCTCCTGAATACGCCTGTACACTTCCCAATAACCATTACTATATGTAAGCACTGGTCAAAGTTTGTAACTTGTTGGCCCTCCCACGGGGACACTGGGGGAGTAAGTCGTCCCCAAAGACATAGTTATGAGGTTTTTCGACTACGCTGAATAAAATGGCTGTCTCAGAATTTTGATCCGTTGACTTTGGAAAAATAATTAGCGTGGGAGGGGGCCTAGGTGCCCTCCAATTTTTTTGGTCACTTTAAAAGGGCACTAGAACTTTTCATTTCCGTTAGAATGAGCTCTCTTGCAACATTCTAGGACAACTGGGTCGATACGATCACCCCTGGGAAAAAAAAAACAAAAAAAAAAAACAACAAACAAATAAACACGCATCCGTGATCTGCCTTCTGGCAAAAAATACAAAATTCCACATTTTTGTAGATAGGAGCTTGAAACTTCTGCAGTAGGGTTTTCTGATACGCTGAATCTGATGGTGTGATTTTCGTTAAGATTCTGTGACTTTTAGGGGGTGTTTCCCCTATTTTCTAATATAACGCAAATTTTCTCAGGCCCGTAACTTTTGATGGGTAAGACTAAACTTGATGATATATTTAAAATCAGCATTAACATGCGATTTCTTAGAGTTTTGGTTACTATTGAGCCGGGTCGCTCCTTACTACAGTTCGTTACCACGAACTGTTTGATATATACATTAATACTGTTTAACACCAGCCTGGTTATTATCATAATAAAAGTGTGTTAAGTTATGGAACTTCAAGGTATATTATGTGAATTGCAAGCAATAATTTCGATGGGACCAGGGTTAATTCTTCCTGAATGTTAAACTAGCGTGTTGAATGTTAGAACTAGGGCCAAGCTGGTTAAAATAGACAAGCAAAACAACCAAACTAAACTTACTAACAACATAAAACTACCAAAGTGTAAGTAGCCTGCGTCAATTTGATATAGCAGAGATTTAGAAGGTGCAATCAAAGCTGCTACTTGTTACGACTTTGTTGGGGCAGGATCTGTTGCTGAAGGTTGACGGGGTGGAAGGGATTTATCCAACCTATATTTCTCCCAGGGATTTCTCCAAGGGATATACTTGTTGCATCAATTTGATATAGTAGAGATTTAGAAGGTGTAATCAAAGCTGCTACTTGTTATGACTTTGTTGGGGCAGGATCTGTTGCTGAAGGTTGACGAGGTAGAAGGAATTTATCCAACCTATATTTCTCCCAGGGATTTCTCCAAGGGATATACTTGTTGCATCAATTTGATATAGTAGAGATTTAGAAGGTGCAATCAAAGCTGCTACTTGTTACGACTTTTTTGGGGCAGGATCTGTTGCTGAAGGTTGACGGGGTAGAAGGGATTTATCCAACCTATATTTCTCCCAGGGATTTCTCCAAGGGATATACTTGTTGCATCAATTTGATATAGTAGAGATTTAGAAGGTGCAATCAAAGCTGCTACTTGTTACGACTTTGTTGGGGCAGGATCTGTTGCTGAAGGTTGACGGGGTAGAAGGGATTTATCCAACCTATATTTCTCCCATGGATTTCTCCAAGGGATATACTTGTTGTATCAATTTTATATAGTAGAGATTTAGAAGGTGCAATCAAAGCTGCTACTTGTTACGACTTTGTTGGGGCAGGATCTATTACTGAAGGTTGACGGGGTAGAAGGGATTTCTCCAACCTAGGGATATTAGGATCCCATATATCATTTATTTTGAGTTGGCCATGGTCTTTCTCATGATGATAGTAGTTTCGGCATCTCTAAATTCTCTCACGTTTTGTCTATTATAATGGTAAACACAAACCAAAAGAGGTGTTATGTAATGGATATTCAATTATGTTGAGTGGCTAAGGTGGAGATATTGCCACAATCATTAGGTTGAGATGATATATTAACCAATACCTGCTTGAACGAAAGAGCAGGAGAGATGAAAGTTCCCTTCATACATGAAGCTCTTTTGTACTATATTTTTCTTTTATATACTTTATATTCGCTCTAGTTTATATTTGACTTTATTTACATACATTCACGTGTTATTTTGTTTTCTCCTTTATTTAATTTACTTTATATTTGCTATACTTTATATTTGTATTACTTTACATTGATTTACTTTACAAATATTTGCTTTAATATACTATAAGATACTTTTTTAATAGTCTAACCTAGTAAAAGGGCTACTCATGTTCTATTACTGGTTAATACAAACTTGAGTAGTGACTCCGGGCAAGTATACAGACTTTCATTCTGCTTTGGGTAGGAAGGGGAGAAGCAAACTTCAAAAATACAACAATAAAACAATCAAGTTAATTGAAACCTTAGAAAACTACGACAAAAAAAGTGTTTCCAAGACCCGATGCCATATCTTGGCACAAAATTTGGGAACCGTTGTCATATAACATTATACTTGTACCAAAAAAATGGAAAGAAATGTAGTTTCCCTTTGAGGAAAGAAAAGTAGAGGAAGAAAAAGAGAGAGAGAGAGAGAGAAAGAGAGGCAGAGAGAGAGACCACCAATTATTTTTGCCTTCGTCACTAAAGTTATATTTTAAATATTCATAGTTTCTGTTGAGTATAAGGATAAGCCTACAATAGAGTTGAACAAAATTTTTGCCTTCATCACTAAAGTTATATTTTAAATATTCATAGTTTCTATTGAGTATAATGTTAAGCCTACAGTTAAGTTGAACAAAATAACCTAAGAGAAGCTAATTTGTAGCTTAAGAAAGTTTACTTTTCTTACAGACTTAGCTGAACAAGAAGTGGAAGAAAGCTTTGACCCCAGTGAAATAGAAGGTAGTGGTAAGTCCCCTTTATATGCTTCGTTATCAACAAGGTACATAGTCTGGGGAATGGAGATTGGTGAAGGAGATGGGGTAGTATTTTTGGTGCTTTCTTTCAAATGGGATGTGGGTGTCATTACTATGCCATGGGCGGTAGGCTGTTTAGTAGCAATTCCTCGTTTATTTAGGCGAGTATTTGTAATGACATCAGAAAGGGACGGTGTCGAATCGCTTGTTGGTTTTCCAACCTTACGTATTTTTTGCCTGATTGAATTGGTAGTGCACTCGATGCATAGCCACTTTAATCTGTACTCTTTGACTTACATAAATTTTTTCTGACGTGTCATTCTGTATATAAATTTCGCTAGTTGTAAATAATTAGTAGCAACACTAGAAAATTTAAAATTCAATAGCTGGATTTAAGCTTCAAAGTATTCCAAGGTTGACGCAGGAAGGTGAATGAAATACAGAACTGGGTAATTAAATCACTGAATTAATTATTTTCAGTAAATTTATTGTAGGTCAGAAATTCACTGTAGGTACTTATCAAGTTCAAAGTCCCAAGGGATTTGATATTTAAGTATCTATTTTAAATTCACGGAGTAAAAATGTCACTAGAAAATAAATCTAAATAGTCGGATAATAAAAGTCTCTCGAGAAATCAAACAGATTGAAGCCATAGTGAATGTTGCGCAGGTATCGATCAAAGTATCTCTTTCTCTGGGCACTGTTATTTTTGTTTGGACATGAGTCATCATGCTAGGAAATTTGCTTCCCTTCTCTCACTTTTACAACTTTTTCACAAAAAGGTTTAATCAAACATTTCTTAAATAGGTAGGTATTTGCTCTTATCAAAAATGATATTCTTTATTTTCAAAATCTAATGTCTAGCTAGTTATATTAGCTCCGTAGGCACTATGTTAAAAAAGAAGAAAAAACTGATTCTTCATACTATTTCACAAGAATGGGGCGAAGTAAGGATATTCCGGATAACCCTTTTGCCTATTGCTTGTGATTAAGCGTATGCATTATCAACTCATTAAAACAACCTGGTAAGACCTAGCTTACTAATAGACTCTAAAATCTAACCCACTTTGATATTCCTTTAATTGAAAAGACTTCTCCAGTGCCAACAGGGTGCTAGAACATCGCAGAGAGCTGTTTAAGATCAATTGAAAGCCAATATTTATATTTACGCGCTTTTTATAGTTCCGTCATCACCACTAATCATAAAATGTATTATGGTGCCAAATACATGTTTTAGTGTTATTTTTGGAATGTAAAGGCTTGAAACCATAAAAGGTCTACCACTGAAATCTTCAAGATAGAAAACCCTTAAAGGGGTATTTGACATCCCAGTACCAATCACCTTCAAAGTCTCTGTCATATTTGAAAGTGGAAAAAAAATAATGATTTTGATTAAACTACCAAGCAAAAAAAAAAAAAATTATCTCAGATACAAAGCTATTTTGTTAATGATAAACACTATTTATTTTCATTTCAGTATTAAAATTAACTATGAAACAAGCTCTTGGGAATTTCAAAAAGCTACTTGATACCCGGTAATATCTTATTTCTTCATTTTTTTTTTCTCTTTCTCTAGCGGTTCACTGGAAGCTGGAACATCGTAGGGGCACTGGAATAGGTAACCATCCAAGCTTATCGGAATTAGTTCTTTAATTCCCATACCCCAATAAGGCGGGTTTCATTTCCTGGTTGTCCTTATGAGGAAGAAACCAAATAAAATGTATTTTCGTAACTTAACAAATCCAACTGAAAGAGCATAGGGTGCCAGGTGTAAATCCAAGTTTTCACTTGTTCCTTGGCAAATTCTTACCCGAACACTAATTGAAAAACTTATAATTTGCAGCAAAACCCAAAAAATACTTTATAGGGCGATAGACCCATTCCCGAAAGTTTATTTGAGGGTTCATTTAAATGGGGGTTCAGTGAACAAGGGCTCATTTAAGTTGGGTTGAGTTTCAGGGGGTCCAGTTAAGGGGTCAAGGGGGTACAATAAAATATCCATATCCATATTAGCTTATATCCTATGTGTGAGGGGGTTGTCACCCTGCTTTTTGAGCTAAACTTTAACTTCTCCTTTACTGAGTGTATTTTATATTGCAACAAACACAGGCAGCTGTAAAATACAAGTGTTATATTTACCGACTGCCTTTCAAAATATTTTAGTTGAAAGTAACACTATTTAAAGTTTAATATAAACAAATATACTCTTTCATTCTCGAAGTGGTGTGATAAAACCAAAGTTACATATCAGATTTTCCTTGTTCAAGAGTATTCATTCTTAAACTATGGATAAAAAGAAATTACTCTAACGCAAAGAGAAGTTGGTCGAGGGATGGCCTTCTCATGTATAGGCTAATTTCTATTTGTTTTAAATCTAACGTCGCTCCCTACTTTTGTCTGAAAAAAATATTAAATCATAGTATAATTATAATATAACTGGATCAGGTCTGGATTTAAAATAAAAGATCTGAGTTACGAGGTCCTTCTAAATATGAAATTTCATTAAGATCCGAGCACTTCTTCGTAAGTTAAAAATACTTTTTTTAATTTTTTTAGAATTAACCCTTGCCCCAACTCCCTCGAAGAGAGTGGATTCTTTCTAGTTATGTCAATCACGTATCTAGGACTTATGATTATTTTTCCCACCAAGTTTCATCCCGATCCCTCCACTTTAAGCGTTTTCCAAGATTTTAGGTTCCCCCCTAACTCCGCCCAATGTCACCAGATCTAGTCGAGATTTAAAATAAGAGCTCTGAGACATGATATCCTTCCAAACATCAAATTTCATTATGATCCGATCACTCCTTCGTAAGTTAAAAATACGACATTTTTTCCAATTTTTCTGGATTAAACCTCCCCCCAAACTCCCCCAAATAGTGCAGATCTGTTCCGATTATGTCAATCACGTATCTAGGACTTCTGCTTATTTTTTCCACCATGTTTCATCCTGATCCCTCCATTCTAAGCGTTTTCCAAGATTTTAGGTTCCCCCCGAACTCCTCCCAATGTCACCAGATCCAGTCGAGATTCAATATAAAAGCTTTGAGACACGATATCCTTCTAAATATCAAATTTAATTGAGATCTAATCACCCGTTCGTAAGTTAAAAATTCCTCATTTTTTCTAATTTTTCAGAATTAGCCCTCCCCCCTAACTACCCCAAAGAGAGCGGATCCATTCCGGTTATGTCAATCACGTATCTGGGTCTTGTGCTTATTTTTCCGGCCAAGTTTCATCCCGATCCCTCCACTCTAAGCATTTTCCAAGATTTTAGGTCCCCCTCCCCCCAATGTCACCATATCTGGTGACATAAGAGCTCTGAGACACGATATCATTCCAAACATCAAATTTCATTAAGATCTGATCACCCGTTTGTAAGTTAAAAATACCTCATTTTTTTCCGATTTAACCGTCCACCCCCCCCCCCCCCCCCCTCCCCAGATGTTTGAATCGGGGAAACAGCGATTTCTAATTTAATTTGGTCTGGTTCTGATACGCCTGCCAAATTTTTTCGTCCTAGCTTACCTGGAAGTGCCTAAGGTAGCAAAACCGGGGCCGACAGACCGACAGAATTTGCGATCGCTATATGTCACTTGGCAGATACCAAGTGCCATAAAAACAGTGATTTTAAATAATGTCCATTCTTTGTTGATTTTAACTTCCTCACTTGTATTGCTGAATAATCAAGGATAATTAATGAAGAATAATTAATGGAATATTTAGCCGAAATGGGTTTTTCCCAGTAACTTGGCTAGGCCTTTCCACCTTCTTGTATTTTAACTTCTTAGCTTCAGTAAATAACTAGTAATTTATGTATCAAACAGTTTGTGGTAACGAACTGTAGTAAGGAGCGATCCGGCTCAATAGTAACCAAAACTCTAAAAAATTGAATTTTGATATCAATAGCTACATCAAAAGAATCGCATTTTAATGCTGATTTTAAATATATAAGTTTCATCAAGTTTAGTCTTACCCATCAAAAGTTACGAGCCTGAGAAAATTTGCCTTATTTAGGAAAATAGGGGGAAACGCCCCCTAAAAGTCGTAGGATCTTAACGAAAATGACACCATCAGATTCAGCGTATCAGAGAACCCTACTGTAGAAGTTTCAAGCTCCTATCTACAAAAATGTGGAATTTTGAATTTTTTGCCAGAAGACAAATCACGGGTGCGTGTTTATTTGTTTTTTTTTTTTTTTTTTTTTTTTCCCAGGGGTCATCGTATCGACCAAGTGGTCCTAGAATGTCGCAAGAGGGTTCATTCTCACGGAAATTAAAAGTTTTAATGCACTTTTTAAGTGACCAAAAAAATTGGAGGGCACCTAGGCCCCCTCCCACGCTCATTTTTTCTCCAAAGTCAACAGATCAAAATTTTGAGATAGCCATTTTGTTCCGCATAGTCAAAAACCATAATAACTATGTCTTTGGGAATGACTTACTCCCCCAAAGTCCCTGGGGGTGGGGCTGCAACTTACAAACTTCGACCAGTGTTTACATATAATAATGGTTATTGGGAAGTGTACAGTCGGTTTCAGGGGATTTTTTTTTTGGTTTTGGGGGTGGGGTTGAGGGGAGGAGGCTATGTGGGAGGATCTTTCCATGGAGAAATGTGTCATGGGGGAACAGAAATTCAATGAAAAGGGCGCAGGATTTTCTAAAATTACTATAAAAAAACAATAAAAAAATAAACATGGAAAATTTTTTTTTCAATTGAAAGTAAAGAGTAGCATTGAAACTTAAAACGAACAGAGATTATTACGCATGTGAGGGGTTCTAAAAATACTTTAGAATAAAGAGCAAGGTATTTAGGAGGAGATAAATACCTCGCTCTTTATGCTATAGTATTTTTAGTAATTTCAACTATTCATTCTACGGCCTTTCTGATTCAGGGGTCATTCTTAAAGAATTGGGACAAAACTTGCGATTTAGTGTAAAGAACGGTGTATTAACGAGGGTACAAACCCTCTCATATACATAATAAAAATTAAAGAATATAAAAGTTTGTTACGTAAGATAATTCTTAAGTTACGTATATTTTTTACTAATAGAAAAATTCGTTAAAAATAAAAATTTATAGTTGCCTTTTTATGTAACCGAAAAATTGCATGGCAACTAGGCCTCTTTTCCCATCCCTTATTTCTCAAAATCGTCTGATCAAAACTAAGAGAAAGCCATTTAGCCAAAAAAGGAAATAATATGCAAATTTCATTTTAATAATTTATGTGTGGAGAGCCAAAATCAAACATGCATTAATTCAAAAACGTTCAGAAATTACATAAGAAAAACTAAGTTTTTTAACTGAAAGTAAGGAGCGACATTAAAACTTAAAACGAACAGAAATTACTCCGTATGTGAAATGGGTTGTCCCCTCCGCAATCCCTCGCTCTTTACGCTAAAGTTTGACTCTTTGCCACAATTCTGCTTTTTAATACAATTAAAAGCTTTAGCGTAAAGAGCGAGGGATTGCGGAGGGGACAACCCATTTCATATACGGAGTAATTTCTGTTCGTTTTAAGTTTTAATGTCGCTCCTTACTTTCAGTTAAAAAAACTAGTTTTTCTTATGTAATAAATATAAGGAAAGGAAATTGTCCAAGTCTGCTATAATAATTCAGCAGCGGTAAAAATAAGTTATAAAAAAAATATAGAAAAGGCACTTATCATAACGGATTAATGAAGAAGGACAACAAACAGCAACTGAAAAAAGAGGAAAGGCAGATTTCACTATAACTCAAGACACAAGGTCCATAATAAAGATAAAATAAAAAGACTAATCGCTGTTAGACATAGATTTATTAACAACCATAATTTAAAGGATATACATCAGTAGTAAAAAGAACACTGCATTAGCAGCAGCCAGTACCGGCATGTGGACGTTGTGAACGTTGGGCTACGTTACAGACACATCAATAACGCTGCCTAAGTAAAGAGCGAAGTTGGCTCTACGGATTTTTTTATGTGTTGGTATTTTTTTCCACCAAAGCATTTTTATAAAAGGAGTAGAATTAAAAACTCCTGAAGGGGCTCATTGATTGGAAATTTAAAGTCTTAGTACCATTGTCATGAGTCAAAAGTGACTGGAGGGGAACAAGCCCCATCACCAGCCCTTTTCCGTCACAGATGATAAGAAATATAAGATAGCCATTTCGTTCAGCGTAAATGAGCATAGCCTGTTCAGAATTGCCTTTGGGGATAACAGCGGCCCGCTAACCTTAGGGCGATGGCTGTAAGTATGCAATTTGCCCATTGTTTACATGTAGCAGATGTTATCAGAGAGGACGGAAAGTTTGACCCTTGATGTCCAAAAAGGCCAAAGGAAGTTGACTAAAGATTTCAGGGAATGTTTGGGGGAGTGTTGAACTAGATCAAAGTAAGCTAATCAAAAGGATGTATCTCAGGAGTGATTTAGGGTATTAAGTTGGAGCCTTCAGAGAATGAGTAGCGGAATGAGTAATCAACCAGAAGGTAAAATGTGCACGCAACTATTACTATTACTATATAAGTCTCAGGTTAGTCCAGCAAATTCAGTTCTTTTTGGAACCATATTGTTCGAGGAGGGAACAATTTCAAAGGGTCCGATTCTTTGAGTCAATTTTTGTGATAGTCTCTTTGGCTCACAGACTTTCAGCTGTAAGCTTCAATCCGACCAGGATGGGACTTTTTGGCTCATATCCAGGCTTCTAATCCTTTTCTCATCCCAGAAAAAAATTTTGGTGACCAAGAAGGTAATCCCTGAAAGTTTAATACCACTTGATTCCCAAGATCAAACATGCCCCCCCCCCATTTGCAGTCATTGCAATTAATTTAGACGAAAATTTACCATGAGGGAGTTTTCTGTGGTGGAAAAATTTATATTTTGAAAAAATATTCTAATATTGCTGATAAGACCCTTAGACAACCTGATTGCATGTGATTTTTTTTGTTTAGCTCAATATCCCCTTAAATTTTCCTGTTAATGCCCTCTACCGTTTTTTGGGTATTGTGCATATGCCCTTTTGACAACATGAATACAATCTGTGTTTTGACCTATTCCAATTTTCCCCTCAACAACCTCATAAAGTCTCAAGTAAATGCAAGTGACCCCTTCTAAGGTGTGCGAAATACAGCCTTTTGACAAAGCAAAGGAGTATGGTTTTTTTTATTTAATTCCACACTAATCAACATGGCCCGACAGCTTCAACTTACTATCCTTAGCTGTTTCTGAGATACTACAGATTCGCCATTTCGGCAACTTTCATTAACAAAGTGTTCTTTGACTTGGGTTAACATGGCCTGAAATTTTTCATTTGACACCCACAGTATCTGCATATTCTCTTTTGACAAAATAAATAAGCTTAACTGGGTTTTATCAAAGAATTTTGTTGGGAAGTTCCAAAAACAAAAGACATCAAAATTTGCTTATAGCCAATTTGTTACGTTTTTACGAGTCGAAGAACATTTCAAGGGGAGAGGGTTCAACCTCTTTTCCCTGGATACGACCTTGATGCTTAGTGTTTACTTTTAACTTTTAACAACCCAGATGAGCATAATGTCTGTTTATTTAGTTTTACAACCACTTTAATATAAGCCCCAAAAGTATTCATTTAAAGTTTCCAATCTTAAGCATTCCGGGGATACTACAAACACAGTTTTTTTTTTACAAACTGGATGCACAAATTTGCTAGAAATTGTCGCATAAAATTGAAATAGGGCTCATTCAAAGGGAAATTGAAAGTTCTAACACCCTTTCTAAGAGTGAAAAAGATCTCCTAAGAGATTGGAGGAAAACCAGCCACCATTCAATGAACCTTTTTTTCGGAAGATCCAATAGCTATGCCTCTTGGGAAGACATGTCCCCTCCCCAGCCCCTGTAATGTTAGCTCTAAACTGTGCAAGTTAGCCATTGTTTACACATAGGATGTTATTGCTGGAAAAGGGGAAGGCACGTTTGATCCTAGGTTTCAAAACAGGCTAGTGTATCAAGTTAAAACTTTCAGGGGTTTTGACGGGGTTGTCAAACTGATCTAAACACACTATATGCATGTAGGTTGTCAAAAGACCGTGCGAGCAATACGAAACTTTCAGGGAAAGTTAATGAGGTGTTAAACAAAAGAAAAGGCACTAGGCATTTCGATGACTAAAATCAAAATACCTCATCCCCCTAAACGTTTTCAATGATAAAGAAAAGACATTCGGTACCAGGATGACTAAAATCAAAACACCTTACCCCCCCCCCCTCAGCCTGTTTCAAGAGGGTCTAGGCGTTTACCCTCTCATGCAAAATACCATTCTCTCCCGCAAAAATATCCTCTAGTGGACCCCCTCCCAGAAAATGCTTCCCGTGGAAAATACCCCATACAAAATACCTTCTGGAATATACCCACACGGAAAAAAACCCTCCCTGAATATACCGGCCGGAAAATACACTGTGCGTAAAATACACTCATGTGGATTTGGCCTCCTGAAAAATACTCCCCTAAGGAAAATAGACCCCCCACCCTGAAAACACCCCCTTGAAAATATACCCCATGGAGAAACTCTTCCATCAGAAAATACCACCCTGAAAAACACCCCTTGTGGCTGTTCGATCTAAAATTAACTTTGACTTAAACTCTCAATTTCTGATCTAACGATCACCACCCAAATTTTTTGCGACCGTGAGGTGCAGATGTTGGTAAGGAAGGGGCAGTTCCCCAACTATGGAGAATAAAATCTGCTCATTTGGGTTTAAATGTTACTCTTTACTTTCTTAATAACAGCATAGACCAGAAATACTTCCGGAAATCACAAGGGAGTAGATATCAATCTCACATTTTTTATAAAGTTTCTTTAATACCTGAGGGGGGGGGGAGGTATTATCCACAGGGTCGTCGAAGTATCAAGCTCCTATTTTCAAAAATGTGAAATTTCGCATTTTTTGCAAGAAGACAGATCACAGATGCGTGTTTATTTGTTTTTTTTATGGTACTTGGTATTAACCAAGTGACATATAGCAATCGCCAATTCTGTCGGTCTGTCTGTCGGTCTGTCTGTCTGTCGGTCCCGGTTTTGCTACTTTATGCACTTCCAGGTAAGCTAGGACGATGAAATTTGGCGGGCGTACCAGGGATGACACCAGCTTAAATTAAAAATAGTCGTTTTCCCAATTTGACTATCTGGGGGGAGTGTGGGGCCGGTTAATTCGGAAAAAATAGAAAAATGAAGTATTTTTAACTTATGAATGGGTGATGGGATCTTAATGAAATTTGATGTTTTGAATGATATTGTGTCTCAGAGCTCTTATTTTAAATCCCAACCGGATCTGATGACATTGGGGGGAGTTGGAGGGGGAAAACCTAAAATCTTGGAAAACACTTAGAGTGGAGGGATCGGGATGAAACTTGATGGGAAAAATAATTACAAGTCCCAGATACATGATTGATATAATCGGAACGGATCCGCTCTCTTTGGGGTAGTTGGGGGAGGGGGGGGGGGTAATTCTGAAAAAATGAAAAAAATGAGGTATTTTTAACTTACAAACAGGTGATCGGATCTCAGTGAAATTTGATGTTTAGAAGAATATCGTGTCTTAGAGCTCTTATTTTAAATCCCGACCGGACCTGGTGACATTGGGGGGGGGGAGTTGGGAGGCGCAAACCTAAAACTTGGGAAACACTTAGAGTGGAGGGATCGGGATGAAACTTGGTGGGAAAAATAAAAACAAGTGCTAGATATATGATTGACATAAACGGAATGGATCCGCTCTATTTGGGATAGTTGGGGGGGTTAATTCTGAAAAATTAGAAAAAATGAGGTATTTTTAACTTACGAACAGGTGATCGGAACTCAATGAAATTTGATATTTAGAAGGATATCGTGACTCAGAGCTATTATTTTAAACCCGACCAGATCTGGTGACATTGGGGGCTGAGTTGGGAAGGGGAAACGTAAAACTTGAAAAACACTTAGAGTGGAGGGATCGGGATGAAACTTGGTGGAAAAAATAATTACGAGTCCTAGATACATGATTGATATAACCGGAATGGATCCACTCTCTTTGGGGTAGTTGGGGGAAGGGTTAATTCTGAAAAAGTAGAAAAAATGAGGTATTTTTAACTTACGAACGGGTTATCGGATCTCAATGAAATTTGACATTTAGAAGGATATCGTGTCTCAAAGCTCTTATTTTAAATCCTGACTGGATCTGGTGACGTTGGGGGAAGTTTGGGGTAGGGGAACCTAAAATCATGGAAAACGCTTAGATTGGAGGGATCGGGATGAAACTTGGTTGGAAAAATAAGCAAAAGTCTTGATCACACTTGATCAGGATGAAACTGGATGGGAAGAATAAAAACCTGTCTAAGATACGTGACTGACATAATCGGACCGGATTTTCTCTCTTTGGTGGAATTGGAGGGGGGAGGGGTAATTTTGAAAATTGAGGTATTTGTAACTTACGAAAGGGTGACCAGATCTTAATGAACTTTGACATTTAGAAGGATCTTGTGCTTTAAAGTTCTTATTTTAAATTCCGACCAGATCCTGTGACGTTGGGGGAGTTGGAGGGGGAAACCGGAATTCTTGGAAAACGTGAAAATTGGGGTATTTTTATCTTACGAATAGATGATCAGATCTTAATGAAATTTGATTTTTAGAAATAATTCATATCTCAGAGCTCTTATTTCAAATCCAGACCAGATCGTTTGACTTTGGGGGGTTGGAGGGGGAAATCTTGGAAAAACACTTGGAGTGTAGGAATCGGGATGAAGCTTGGTGGATAGAATAAACAAATTTCCTTGATACGTGATTGACAGAATCGTACTGGATTCGATCTCTTTGGGGGAGTTGGGGGGAGGGGTTCAGGGATTTGGCGAGTTTGGTGCTTCTGGACGTGCTAGGACGATGAAAATTGATAAGCGTGTCAGGGAGCTGCACAATTTGATTGGATAAAGTCTTTTTCCCAGATTCGACCATCTGGGGGGCTAAAGGGAGAGGAAAAATTAGAAAAAATTAGGTATTTATAACTTACGAGTGGGTGATCGGATCTTAATGAATCTTGATATTTAGAAGGACATCGTGACTCACAGCTCGTATTTTAAATCTAGACCGGCATTAAGCCTCTTATTTTCCTTTTTAAATCAATCTATTGATTCATAGAATTTTGTTAGAGCTCATACCATATGAAATCTTGGCTCTTAGCTCTTCTCGCCTCGTCACAAGTGCCATATGAGCTCTTAGCTCTTGTTTTGTTTTGTTTTTGATCCCAGGGGTGATCGTATCGACTCAGTGGTCCTAGAATGTCGCGAGAGGGCTCATTCTTACGGAAATTAAAAGTTCTAGTGCCCTTTTGAAGTGAGCATAAATTAGAGGGCACCTAGGCCCCCTCCCACGCTCATTTGTTCCTCAAAGTGACCGGATCAAAATTCTGAGATAGCCATTTCGTTCATCATAGTCGAAAAACCTAATAACTAAGTGTTTGGGGACGACTTACTCCCCCACAGTCCCCGTGGGAAGGGCTGCGAGTTACAAACTTTGACCTGTGTTTACATATAGTAATGGTTATTGGGAATTGTACAGACGTTTTCAGGGGGATCTTTTTGGTGTTAGGGGAAGAATCTGAGGTGGAGGGTACGTGGAAGGATATTTCCATGGAGAAATTTGCCATGGGGGAAGAGAGTTTCAATGAAGGGACGCAGGATTTTCTAGCATTATTAAAAAAAAAACAATAAAAAAATAAATATCTAAAGTTTTTTCAACTGAAAGTAAGCAGCAGCATTAAAACTTAAAACAAACAGAAATAATTACGCATATGAGGGGTTTACCTCCTCGTAATACCTCGCTCTCCAAGCTAAAGTATTATCAGTAAATTCAACTATTTATTCTTCGGCCTTTGTGACTCAGTGGTCATTCTTAAGCAATTGGGACAAAATTTAAGCTTTAGTGTAAAGAGCGGGGTATTGACAAGGGGGTGAAACCCCTCATATACACAATAAAAACATACGAATATAGATGTTCGTTACATGAGTTAGTTGGTAAGTTACGTATATTTTTTACTAATGAACACGTTCGTAAGAAATTAAAAGTTCTAGTTTCCTTTTTAAGTACTCAAAAAATTGGAGGGCAACTAGGCCTCCTCCCTCACTCCTTTTTTCTCAAAATCTTCCTATTAAAACTATGAGAAAGCCATTTGGACAAAAAAAAATAATATATATATTTTGTTTTAATTATTTATGTGCGGAGAGCCAAAATCAAAACATGCATTAATTGAAAAACCTCCAGAAATTAAATATAAAAAAATAAGTTTTTTTAGCTGAAACTAAGGAGCGATATTAAAACTTAAAACGAACAGAAATTACTTCGTATATGAAAGGGGCTTTTTCTCCTCAACGCCCCGCTCTTTACGCTACAGTTTTTTACTGTTTTATAAAGTAGAGTTAAGAGAAAGAGTCAAACTTTAGCGTAAAGAGTGAGGCGTTGAGGAGGAAAAGCACCTTTCATATACGAAGTAATATCTGTTAGTTTTAAGTTTTAATGTCGATCCTTACTTTCATTTAAAAAAACTTGTTTTTTTTTATTTAATTCTGGAAAGAGCTACGAGTAGCTGTATCGTCACAAGCACCAAAGATTTTATAAACTTTGTGGTAATAGACAAGCACATCCATATAATTAAAAACAATAATCAAACATCATTTGCCAATAATTAAACTTTGTGGTAATAGACAAGCACATCCATATCATTAAAAACAATAATCAAACATCATTTGCCACTAGTTTGTATGAATATGTTTTATAAAAGTAAAAATGTTTGTGTTTTATTTTTTTGAGCAACTTCAGGGGGGAGGGCGCGAAACGATTACATATTTTCAAGGGAGACTTAGTGACATAAAGTTTGGAAACAACTGCAATAGATAATGTAAATGAATTTCAGCACATAGGTTGTATGCTATACAAACTTCTTAGGTTGTGCCGGAAACATCTTAGGATGACAGAAAGTAGGGGAGAATAGACTACTAGGAATGCTAAGTAAAAGCAGTATTAAGAAAACTAGGGATCTAGGAATACTAATGTAAATTTTTAATGCTAGGGTTAGATCAACTGTGCATCATGGGGCTGAGCGTTGGGGGTTTGTTAAGGGGGTAAATTTAAAATAATCCAGTCAAGTTTTTCAAGCATGTATTAGGCCTTGATAATAAGTTTAATGTGTTAGTACTGGCAGGGGATATAGGAACACAGTGTATGAGACAGAGTAGGGTAATTAATATGGTTAAATATTGGGAAAGGATGTCTTCGGTAGAGGAAAATAGGCTAGTTAAATAAAGCATTTTTATGATGTTTTAGGATAGGAGGAAGCTAAATCATATAAAGTATATATTAAACTGTGCAAGACTATGAACAAGGGCTATGAACGGAATGAGGGAAATGAGGACAGGAGGGATAGTCGGGACAGTATCTAAGTTATTTGCTACTTGGTTAGAGTCTCAGGAAGTTTAGGTTTGGGATGCTGAAAAGACCACCTCGCTGTCAGATGTCCTTTGGGCTATATGCGGAAGTCGAGGAGAAACGGGATGAAAGAAACCTACCTAAAAATGGGACTAAGTCCGAAATATTTTAAACGGGTAAAGTATGTAAGGGGGAAATTTACCCCTTTTGAAGAATGAAGGAAATATTTAGAGAGGGCTAGATAGAGGGATGGTCTTTACAGTTGACCTGTGTACGGAGAGGTGGATGAGTCTTTGCATCAGTTTCTTGGTGATTGTAAGGAATTGAGGTAATTACGCTGGAAATATTTGGTTGGGAGGTCAGGGGAAGAGATCAGATTTTTGAAAATTTTGAAAATTAGGAGATAGTTAGATACAAATAATGCTGGAAAATTTGTCTGGGTAGCTATAGGGCATCGGGATGATTTTCCTGAATAATCAGTTTTAGTGTTTTTTCAGTTTGTGTTTTGTGGTTGCATTCTTTTTTTCCATTGTTCTGTAAATGTCACCATAGCCCAATTAGGCTTTCGTGTGAATAAGTTCATCTATCTATCTATGTATCTTATAGACTATGGATGGGCTTACTATTTATTGTGGCTTTTACACAAGTTTTTCAAATGCGACACAATATTTAAATAAACCACACCCTGTATTAAAACTATTAAACTAGGAATGTCACTAATAGTCTGTATTAAATATATTCAAGAATATTCTCTATTAGAACTAAAAAACAAGGCATGTTGCAAATATTGAAACAAAATATTTTTTGTAGTATGTGCAGAATATCAATAAAATAATATTATGAAAAGTATCGGCCCGATTTATTAGCAATTAGTTGCAACTGAAGCCCAATTGGAGAAGAAAAAAAGTGATCTGCTGGAAAATACAAGGAAGGAAGTGACTGAAAAGTTCAATGACGCTTGGTGACTGAAAGAGGCTATTGAAATAATATTCAGCCAGGTCTATGATTCAGTCACGCTCGAGCTTATTCCCAAGTTTGCAAAATTAAGCACGCTCTGAGAACCCTTAGAAATCAGAGAACTCAAGTTGAGAATTTGTAGGAGAGAAATGGTCGAATAGAAAAAGTTTGATGATTATGATCAAGAGTCCTTGCTTAATGTCTTTTATTTCAGGAGGTCAAGTAGCTACCTGGTGTAGACATTTCGCATTTTAAATAACAAAATGTCAGTGGCTGACCTGTTGCTTTCTGATTTGAGTAATTTGTACCGTCTCTGCTTGAATAATCCAACAACACAGCAGGAAAAAAAAAAGTCTATTAGAGTTGCTTCGATCTTTTTTAAAATTTCTAGCAAAGATATGGCCTGAAAATTGGTTTTTGAAACCAATGAAAACGAGGATTTTGTCAGCCAGTTGCAAAATATGAAAAACAAGCAAATATTTCGACAAAGACCTTCGCCATGTCGTCCTCAGTGCTAAAAAAAATAAAAAAGAGGAGAAAGAAAAAAAAACAAAGAAGAACCAACAACAAAATCTAATTTGTGTCTTTTTTTCTCTCGTACAGTTCACTTAATTAGGTTAGATTTTGTTGTTGTTTTTTGTGTTTCTTTTTTTCTTTTTCCTCTCTTATTTTTCGAGCACTAAGGACGACTTGGCGGAGGTCTTTGTCGAAATATTTGCTTGTTTTTCATATTTTGCTATTGGCTGACAAAATCCTCGGTTTTCACCTATTTGATTTTTGTCTTTCCATTTATTATTTCCTTTCTTGTTTTCAAACGTCATGCATAGTCAGTATGGTCTCAGAACGTATTTAAAATTGGTTAAAGCGAAAGCTAGACTTGCTTCCACTGGTGTTTTTGGTCTCTAACTAAACGTCGCCAGTACATTTTCAACGCAGCGAAAGACAAGTATGGTCAGCAAAATGCATGGTCAGATCATGGTCAGACATTGACAAAGCCTGTTACAGGGTCACCAGTCAAGAAAATCCGATCCATTGCTGGATGTATATAGTCTCAGATGTTATGATACTTATTTTTCGTATATTTTGTTGTTATTTGTTTGTTTTTTTTGCAACTATTTTATTTATTTTGGTTGTTGTTTTTTCCCTTTTCTTATGCGTATTTTTACTTTTTTATTGGTAAGAAACGGCTGGGTCTGAAGCAGGACAATTTAGCCTGGGGAATTATTTATCTAGAGGAATCACCCATGCCCAGAGAAATCACCCATGGGTGATTCTAATCATAGAATCACCCATGCAAAAAAAAAATACCGTTTATCTGCGTGCACCATATGAGTGGAATAACCAATGTTTGTATTTATGTTCTTGGAATGTCCATGTGACATCACGTTACCTAAATATACTCCAGGTAAATCCTTCTCTTTCACTTTATTACATAAAAAAAACTAGTTTTTCTAACCGAAAGTAAGGAGTGACATTGAAACTTAAAACGAACAGAAATTACTCCGTATATGAAATAGATTGTCCCTTCCGCAATCCCTCGCTCTTTATGCTAAAGCTTTTAATTGTTTTAAAAAGCAGAATTGTGGTAAAGAGTCAAACTTTAGCGTAAAGAGCGAAGGATTGCGGAGGGGACAACCCATTTCATATACGGAGTAATTTCTGTTCGTTTTAAGTTTCAATGTCGCTCCTTACTTTCGGTTAGAAAAACTAGTTTTTTTTATGTAATTTCTGAACGTTTTTGAATTAATGCATGTCTGATTTTGGCTCTCCACACATAAATTATTAAAATGAAATTTACATTTTAATTCCTGTTTTGGCTAAATGGCTTTCCCTTAGTTCTGATCAGACGATTTTGAGAAATATGGGATGGGGAAGGAGGCCTAGTTGCCATGCAATTTTTTGGTTACACAAAAAGGCAACTATAAATTTTAATTTTTAATATATTTTTTTATTAGTAAAAAATATACCTAACTTAAGAATTAACTTACGTAACAAACTTTTATATTCTTAACTTTTTATAACGTAACAAACTTTTTATAACTTAAGAATTAACTTACGTAACAAACTTTTATATTAAAACTTAAAACGAACAGAAATTACTTCGTATATGAAAGAGGCTGCTTCCTCATCAACGCCCCGCTCTTTACGCTAAGGTTTTTTACTGTTTTAAAAAGAAGAATTGAGAGACAGAGTCAAACTTTAGCGTAAAGAGCGGGGCGTTAATGAGGAAGCAGCCTCTTTCATATACGAAGTAATTTCTGTTCGTTTTAAGTTTTAATATCGCTCCTTACTTTCAGTTAAAAAAACTTGCTTTTTTTATTTAATTATATATAAACACTGGTCGAAGTTTGTAACTTGCAGCCCCTCCCCCAGGGACTTTGGGGGAGTAAGTCATCCCCAAAGACATAGTTATTATGGTATTCGGCTGTGTTGAACAAAATGGCAATCTCAAAATTTTGATCCGTTGACTTTGGGAAAAAAATGAGCGTGGGAGGGGGCCTAGATGCCCTCCAATTTTTTGGTCACTTAAAAAGGGCACTAGAACTTTTCATTTCCGTTAGAATGAGCCCTCTTGCGACATTCTAGGACCACTTGGTCGATATGATGACCCCTGAAAAAAAAAAAAAAAAAAAAAAAAAAAATAAACACGCACCCGTGATTTGTCTTCTGGCAAAAAATACACAATTCCACATTTTTGTAGATAGGAGCTTGAAACTTCTACAGTAGGGTTTTCTGATACGCTGAATCTGATGGTGTCATTTTCGTTAAGATACTACTACTTTTAGGGGGTGTTTCCCCCTATTTTCCTAAATAAGGCAACTTTTCTCTGGGTAAGACTAAATTTGATAAAACTTATATATTTAAAATTAGCATTAAAATGCGGTTCTTTTGATGTAGCTATTGATATCAAAATTCAATTTTTTAGAGTTTTGGTTACTATTGAGCCGGATCGCTCCTTACTACAGTTCGTTACCACGAACTGTTTGATTAATTTCCAGGGTACAACCAACATGTCAAAAATCACACTTCACTATGCCGAAGTGGTATTGCAATTTTGGTGAAAGAAGGGATCAAGAGTGTTATGAGGGATTATTGTTGTATATAGAGAGAAGTTAAAGTTGAATTTTTTTTCAGCAGGTACTGAATCTAATAACCCCCGAAAATTAATGAATATGATGTATAAGCCTGCTAGCATTCACATGGATGAGTTTAATGATGGATTTAATGAACTCCTTGATAAGGTCCCGAGACGTGTTAGTCATATAGTAATGGGGGATTTTAATTTTAATTCCTTGGATCTATCTAGTGAAATTGGTGATTTTTTAAATTTTATGATAGCAAATGATTTACATCCACTCGTGAATATTCTAACGAAAATCACGAGTCAATCAGCAACCTTTATTGACAATGTGTTTGTGCTGATGAAATTTGTGCAATGAATTTCGGCTGATGAAAACCAAAAAAATCCTAAGGTTTTATTTAATTTTAGAAATCTCCTAAAGCTTTAATATTTTATGAAAGTCCCTAAGTTCAACCCTATACGAACATTCTTTCACAACTTTACAGCAGCCCTCGCGTTCTTCTGAGACATTCAGCACAGACAATTAGGTGACGAGTGTCAGACTCTTGCTTAATGTCATGTTAATTTCTTTGTATTAAGAGTTTGCTCCACCCTTTCTTTCAGGTTTAGGTAGAATTATTGGCCTAGTAATAATCCTAACAGAACATCCATATAGCCTTAACTCACCTGTGGGTGTTTTTCATTTTACTTTTCCTCTTTAGTCTGTTATTCTATTTGTTCTGCCTGCATTCTCCGCCACAGACCCTTAGGGGGGGGGGTTAATAGGATGTTGCACGTAAATGTATATGCTACGTGCTGGAAAATGTGTATGTTTCGTCTAAACAAGTTAGTTGTCTTATCTTAAAGCCAGTTTATCAGCCAAATTTCCCTTCTCTTAGAAAAGTGAAAACAAAGAAGTTTTTTCTTATCAAAAATTCTCTACTAGCTGTATTGTAGATAAGAAGTAAGTTGAAAAAAAATACCAAATAAGAACAATTTGGTAAAGATTCAAGGAAAAACTTTATAAAGACACATCTCAATATTCTATTTTTGCCAAAAAAAAGTACGTTTCGGCTTAAAAATAGAAGAATATCCAAATAAAGAAAGCGGATTATAAAATTTTTATTTTGTATAAAAAAAATGAATGTATGAGGAGATAAAGAGAGATTTCATTGATCAACACCCATACGTCATTTCTTTTTCATGGTAGAAAACAAGGAGGATATAGTTAGGACGTTTTCTATGCTTTCTTTTCCCCTATAGACTCTTATTTATGGATTTCCTCTTTGTTCCTGAACTGAAAAATCAAGAGTACAATATGACTTTCCAAATATCTCTCCAATTGATAGCAAAAAATTATACTAACTTTTGAACTAAAAGGATTTTTTTTTTAACTGAAAACAAAATATTATGACTTTCTTCAATCACGAAAACAAATACTAACGTTGCATTAGGGACATTAATACGTTCGAGGTACTGTCAGTTTCTAAAGAGTGAGGGATTGAGGAGGAGTCATTGGAAGTGAATTTTCTAGTGAAACTATGCACAGGGGAAATTTTCAAGATTTCCTATGCAAAATTCATTCCGTATGGCTTAATTTCTCATTGGTGACTCGTGTGACTTAATTTTACACGTGAAAATATTCTTAGAGAACTCTCCTGGAAAACTTTTAGCCGGGTTGAAATTATCTAGGCAGTTTTTCTCAAGAGAGGGGGAGGGGGAATGGGCTTGGCACCAGAAGAAATTCTCCATGGGGGGTTTGGTTTGACAGGAACTTTCCATTATGGAGGGAATTCCCACAAATAATTTCCAAGGAGGGTAGGATTTTTGGATTGAATTGGAAAACGATTAGTAATTAAATTAAAAATGTTGTGTTTTAAATGAAAGTTTGGAGAATTTTCCTGGTGGAATGGTCGGAGGGAAATAGACCCAGGGGAGTTTTCAGCGAAGATGAAATTGTTTGGTGGTTTCTATTTAGGAGTTTTTTTGTGGACTGGCTTGTTGATAAAGGAAGGAAGAATTTCTCAGCATCATTTAAAAAAAAATCAAATAAACATCAAGGTATTTCCAGCTCAAAGTAAAGTGCAACATTAAAATTTAAAACGATGCAGGGGAAGTCCCCCAAACTTATCTGGAATAATTTATCTTTGTTTTTTTAAGGTTGTTCCCTACTATCCGTTGAAAAAACTTTTTTTTTTTTGAACTAGTGAACAAAATAAGTTCACAAGATAATTTTTGAAAAGCGCTTTAGCCTTAAAAGAAGATGCCTCTTCTGTCAGGCATTAGCTAGTAATACAAACTAAATTCCATAATAACTAATTTTGGACAGCTCGAAGCAAACTAAAGAGTATGAAAAAAGAAGAAAAATACGATAGCATTTCAATAGGAAAATCTCCGAGAATATTTTCTGGAAGCAAAGAAAAGTTGTTCAACTTTCATTTCATGGCTTCTTATTTCTATTTTTTTTTCTTCACATACTAAACCAAAACACAACTTCTACAAAATGCTGCCGCCCTAAACTTTTTAGACGGATGGAAGTAACAATAATTTATTAAAGCTCATATCTAGTATTAGATAACTTCGAAGACCACACTGCCTTTCCATGACGAAAGTAAAACAGTTCAAAATAGGGATGATACCTTTTTATTGACAGTGATTAGATATAAAATTATTTAACTGGATATTTCGAACACATATACAGTGTTCATCATCAGCAGTAAAACTCAACACAGTAAAACAGCAAAAGTAGTAAAACAGCAGTAAAAAAATGTTTTACTGCTCATGATGAACACTGTATACCAATGGCTCTAAAAGATCGGGAGAGGGCTTATTCCCACGGAAATTAAAAGTTCTAATGCCTTTTTTAAGTGACAAATATTGAAGGGCAGCTGAATCTCCTCCCATGCCCCCCTTTTCTCAAAAATCGTTTGATAAAAAATTGTAGACAGCCATTTTATTGAGTAGAGTTCAAAGCTCTAATAACAATGCCTCTGGGGATGACATTTTCATCCCCACAGCTCCTGGAGAAACAAAGAAACAGCTCCTGGTAAACAAAGGGCAAACAAAATCTGCCCTTTGTTTACCCACAGTATTTGTTGTTGGGAAGTATACTTTTGTTTTCTTTTTTTTGGGAGGGGTCAACAGGAAGATTTTCCAAAGAGAAAATCTTTCTCTGGGGATGGAAATTTTGGAGGTGAATTTCCCAGGTAAATTTTGTACGGGGGAAATTTTCCAGAATGCATATGTAAAATAATTTTTGTATCGCATAATTTTTTTTTTGGTGACGCACGTGTCTTATTTTACGCATAAAGATGTTCCGAGAGAATTCTGCTGGGAATATTTTTATCCAAGTTGGAATTATCTAGGCGAATTTCCCATAGGGTGGGGGGAGGACTGGAAGCAGAAAAAATTCCCCATGGTCGAGTTTGGTGCGACAGAAGCTTTCCATTGGGGAGGGGATTTCGATAAAAACAATTCTAATGAGCACAAGACTTCTGGCTTAAGTCGAAAAAAATTAGTAATTAAATAAAAATGCTGTTTTTCAAATGGAAGTTAGGAGAATTTTCTCGGTGGAATGGTCAGCTGAAAATTTTGCAAGGGGAATTTTCAACAAGGAAAAAATTGCTCGGGGAATTTTTTACGGGTGGTGAATTTTTTGTCGGGAGTGAGATTTTTGGGTAAGGGGGGGGGGAGGCATATATCCGAGCATTATTTGAAAACTATCAAAATCAAATAAAAAACAGGTTATTTTTAACTCAAAGTAAAATGCAACATTGAAACTTGTAACGAATTCAATAGTATTTGGACGGGGGAAGACTCCCAATATATAGGGAATAATTTTCCTTCATTTTAATCTTGTTCCTTACTATCAGTTGGAAAGACTTTTTTTTTTATAAAATTAACAAACAAAATAAGTTTAAAGGACAATTCTTGAAAAGTGCTTTTGCCTTGAAAGAAGATTCCTCTTATGCTCAGCTTCAGCTTATAATATAAACTAAATTTCAGAATACTTGGTGTTTGACAGTTCCAAGTAAAAAAAAAGTATAGAAGAAAAGGAGAGAAACCCTATAGCATTTCGGTACACAATTTTCTGAAAGCATTTTTGGAAGTATAGAAAAGGTGCTGAACTTGCATTTCAAGACTCCTCGAATCTCAAGTATAGTATTGTATGACCTATGTGAAGTTTACAAGAGAAAATATAATCATATATTTTCTCCAAAAAATTCTTAGGAATTGGAAACGTCAGGGTATGGTTTCTTCTCTGTTCCACATTTCTGATATCTAAAATGACTTTCAATTTGTCATGTCTTAGCGTTATCAAGCTAGAGACTTCTTATGAAAAAAAAGAAGAAATGTTTAAAACAAGCCATTTAGTATCTAACTCTATTATTAGCTATGGCCCACGATCAGCTCATCTCCTAAAAGAAGCCTTTTGAGTTTGCTTTGATATTTTGAAAATTAACAAGGAGCTATTCGCCTTCGACCCAAAGCCTTCATATTAATTTCTGGTTGGTTGGAGACCAAGAACAGACGGTATATATAAAGATTTTCTAGAAAAAAACTTTATTTTGACTCATTTCGATTAAATATCCCTGTGTTAGCTCATACGTAAAATTTACAAATTAAGAGAATGGCTCCCCAACCCTTCTCTGAAGTTTTAAGGAATTTTTAGACTGCTGAAGATTCTAATTTCCCCACATTTCTACCTTTTGAATTTTCTCCCTTAAGAGTAGCCTATGGTCAGAAAATTAGCGCTGCAAAGCAGAAATCAGATAGGAAAAACAAAATTCCATAGATCTCTCTCCAACTCCCCAATTCAAAATTGCATTTTCAGTGCAGTTCCAAACCATGGAATGCTTGACCATTTTTACACTGGGATTTTTAAGGTATTGGTTTTGCTATGACGCCGTATTTAAATAAGTCTGAGCAATGAGGAAAAAGTGATCGATGCCAAAGTGGCCCATTTTTTTTGAAGCTTTGCCAGCCTTCGGGCGGTACCAACGGAAATGTAACCATAGATAATTGGTTTATCGATGTCCCTTGAAAGTCAAACTTCTTCAAGACCTGTATGGTCTTGTATGGTATTGTCTTGTATGTATGGTATTGTAAGGTATGGACTATTTGGAAAAATAAAATCCCCGAAGACCTACGACTAGACGAAGTATAGTGTCGACACATTTGATCAAATGTGTCGACTCTCAGCTACAATATGCTGCAGCTCAGCTCTCAAATGTGCAGAACTCTCAGCTGTTCACAAAATAGCCCCTGCGCATAGCGTGTAGCATGCTGAACGCGATATCCATAAACTCTCATCATCTACTGTAAGGACACGAGCCGCTTAGTTGAAAAACAAAAATAAAATCAACGGAAGTTCTTAATAAGTGTTTAACATGACTTAGTTACTCCCCCCCATTTAAAACACCGGTACTTTTGTCTTATAGCCACCACAATCGAGATCCTGTATCGCAAGCATTAGACAATAACCGGTTTTCATTGTCTTTATACCAGACAATATTAGCTTTGGCTCGATGTGCAATGTGCATAGTATTTTCAAATATCGTTATATACTAAAAAATTGAATGGTAAATTCCCGTTTTTCCCGTCTGATTTCTGCCTTACACTGTAAATTCGCCATTTAGTCCCTTAATTTCTAATTAATTGCTTTTCCGTCCTTCCATACCAGCCATAAGGCAAACCAGGATAGTATTCTTTGAAAGTGCCTAGCGTATGCCACTTGTGAGTTATAAACCCCTGGACTAACGATCTGTTGAAAACTATATGATTGTGCCCAGTCTATTTTCTTCGAACCTCGAGCTTCAACAGAGACATGAATAAGATGCATTTAATTTGGCTATAGTTTAGCAGATAATTCATCAGGAGACTCCCGGGTGGACACGCAATTCTTTTCAGTCGAATTGTAGATGTTGAAGATACGTTTAACGTACTGAAATTCTGGTAATAAAAGTAAGTAAATTCTATTTTTGCAGAAAATCAGTTTTGAAATCTTCTGGGAAAGCTTTAGAATCAAACGTAATTGCATAATTATATTTTCATCATATTTTGTTTTATTTCATTAGCTTTATCCAAAGTTTGGGCTATATTTTTGCACATTATGAGGGGGGGGGGTGAATTATATCAAATACCTAAATTAACCCAACCTAACCACCTCTATGTATGAAATATTTAATTAAAATGTACCTGCATCGTAGTTTGTTTCACGAAAGAACATAACTTCACTTATTGATTGTGTTCTGAATAATACACAAATGCCTAGAGTAATTCCATAAGAAGCCTAGTATTCGAGTGGCACATAATGCTTTATATTACTTCAGATAAAGCTAATTAAAAAAAAACCAAATTAGGATAAAATTCTAGTTAATTGACTTCTTGCTATCTTGGAAAGGGTTTAGGTTAGGAAAATGAAACTTTCAGGGATGGGTCTACAGGCTGAATTATGCTCCAGGAAGGTATTTTGCAGTAGCTATCTCCACTCCTTCTTGCTCTAGAGGGTCCTGACCTTTGATGACCTTTAAAAATATGTGTGTTATAAAAGTGAAACCTTGCAAAATAAATCCTCTGCTTAATTGAAGTACAACAAAATTGTTTTCAGCTTCATAACTTTGCTCAATCCCATTTTATAAGGTTTTAAAGAGATGCAAATACATTTCTTAAATTAAAAAAAAAAAAAACACTGATGTGGCTCAAAATTCTACTCAAATAACAGGAATTGCATATTCAAAAGTAAAGGCAGAGAAAAAGCAACTAGTAACTGAAAATTAAGGTAAATGTTGTTTTGTCAAAATTTCAATAGGTCATGTCAATAGTCATGTTACCTGTCATGTAGGCAGATTTAATGGCTCTCTAGAGGGAGAAGGAGTGGAGGTGGGTACTTTAAAACTCCTTCCCGGGACATACTTTAGCCTGTAAACCCATCCCTGAAAGTTTCATTTTCCTAACCTAAACCCTTTCCGAGATAGCAAGAAGTCAATTAACTAGAATTTTACCCTTTTTTCTCTTTTTTTTAGGGGGGGTCAATGTTATTTGGGGGGTCAATATCTTAAATTATGAAGTTTGACATTCGAAGAAAATAGGGTGGATACAATGATATACTTTTCAATTGTTTCTCAGTCCAGGGGTCCATAACTCACGAGGGGCATACACTAGACACTTTCAAAGGATACTGGCCCAGCTTGCCTTATTGCGGGTATAGAGGGACAGAAAGGCAATTAGTTGGAAATTAGGGAATAAAGGGTAAATTTACGTTGTAAAAGCAGAAATCGGACGGAGAAAACAGAAATTTAGCATTCAATATTTTAGTATATAACGATATTTAAAAATATTATACACATTGCCGTCACAAATGCATTCCATTCTCTCTTATACTGGGAATAGATTTTTCCTAACCTAAACCTTTTCCGAGATAGCAAGAAGTCAATTAACTAGAATTTTACCGAAAAAAGAGCTTTATGAAAAAAAAGATTTTAGTTTGCTCACATTGATTAATACTTGATTATCAGTAATTTTTTAAAATTATCTTGTAGCCCATATAAGGAGGGATTAACCCCCTCCTCATCTCTGAGCTTGGTTTTCAAAATGAAAAGCTATTTCCCATCCAACCCCCTGTCTTCACACACAGTTCAACTTTTTATTATAATGCTTTCATATTAATAACTAACGTGCCCCATTAAAAACTAGTGTTTCTACAAAAAAATTTAAGTGCACTTGCATTATTAAGTCGTTGGTCGTCTGTGTTGTCTCATTTTATTGTTCTACTAGTGTTGAAATTATCACTTTTTGTAATAATTTTTTTTTCATCAGGTTCCCATTCTATGGGTATGTTTTTTGTCAAATCACTTTTGTAATTTTTAACAACCCATTCTTTCACATATAATTTTGTCACCAAATAATGTAAAGGAATTCATCACATAAGCTTTTTCAAACATATTTTAAGATATTTACCCTCCAAAAAACATTTATACCAAAGAAAGAACTTTATGAGTCTACTGCTCTATAGGGTCCTCCCCAGGCCCCTTAGAGTCTCGCCAGGTGGTGATAGAGGAAAGCCTTACAGATATGTTGGATACCTCCATAGGAGGCAAGAACCAAGGGGTACCTTGTCCCTTGGGGTCCATTATAGAAACTGGGGCACCCTCGCCCGGCCCATAAATACAGGTCGAGGAGGAAAAAGACCCCCTCAAATATACACTCAACAGGGCCCATCGGCGTATCCACACGTCCCATGAGTTACTAACCTTTTCCCAGTGGCTTACATTGCATGGTGATGCAGAACACCATCGTGGAAGGATCCTCTCTAGGAGGACAACTGCAGCAGGGCGAAAGATCCAGTTCTACGGATAACGGCCTCTGAAAAGGGCTGCCTTAACACTTTTGGGGTACCTGCAAGACTGGGGACCTTGTGGTAAACTCTTCCCACTTGAGGAGTGGCGCCCCTCGAGGAAATTATAACCTAGTAAATAACACAGCATTTGCACGGGATTCTGATTAATGGATAATTTTTCCCGACTTGGTTTGTTTTGACAGGCGTTTTTGGGCTGAAAACGTCTTCCTAGCAAATTTGTCTACTATGGGTTGCCTCCCTGTAGTAGCATAATATTTGTAGGCATGAATACCAAATGAGTTGGATGTAATAGGCTTGGAATTGTCTTTGCACGATTTCAAATCTTGTTGATGGAAGAGCATCGCCAAGTGCTGAAAACTATGTTGTGTCCAAGATGGGCCTATGATTGTACAAAGCCCCCATTCATACTGGAGGTCCCAGGGAATTCTTTCTGTCCGGTTCTAAGCCGCCTTAAGCGCTTCAGTGTAGACTTGAGAAGATATGGTGATCCCGTCTTGCACTGGTATCTAGGATCATTGCTTTTCCTGAGGCCAAAATAATTCCAATGATTTAAAGAACATTAAAATTGGAAATTGGAATGTTACAACGTAAAAAAATGCCTCGTATTGACATTTTGACTGACGAATTCAGACGATTCGAAATGGAAATTTCAGAAACTCATATCCCTGCAGTAGGAAGCATAAAATTAGGTGATTTAGAAGACAGAGAATAGGGCTCATGATGAATAAGAAAGCTACTAAGTCTTGTTTAGGCTGTAAAGATATTAATAATAGGAAAATAATTGCTCATTTTATGACTGAAAAGTTCAGGGTATCAGTTATAGCAGAATATGCCCCGGTTGAAACGATTGACAGATATACTAGTGACTCAGATAAATTTTACTTACAGTTACAGGAGCAAATAACCATGGTCCCAGGTAGAAATATGGTGTTTCTACTAGAAAGTTTTGACGCCCAGGTCAGTAGAAATAGAGACAGCCTAAGTAAATTTTGTGTAGGAAAAGAAAGCAGTAATAGCTACAGACTGTTGCAATTTTGCAGGTACACCATTCTAGTTATAACCAATACGGTGTTTGGTCATAAAATGGCCTATAAGTTGACATGGAACTCGCGTGATGGTAAGACAGTAAAACTTATTGATTATGTTATTGTAAGCACTGGTAGGGTCATTACACTATAGTAAGACTGGTAGGATCAATACCAGATAGAAGGGTATATAGGAGTGCTGTTTGATATTAAAAGTAAAGGTCACAATCTAGTAGTTTCTAGGGTTAATTTAAAGCTGAAATTTCGGAAGGGTAACTATCTCTCGGGAAGTTTTAATGTTGGTAGACTCCAGGATGAGGATTTGTTAGAAACTTTCCATGAACAGCTGAATACTAAACTTGAAAGTTTAAAATTTTACAATGAGGAAGATGCTTGGAATAATTTTAGAAAAACAATTCAGGAAGTTGCTGATGGTTTCTTAGGGAAGAAGGTTAAGACAGTATCTAGGAATATTAAGTGAAAAAGATTTATTTTTAATAGAGAGGCGAAGGGGTTCGTACAAGAATTATCTGAGTGATAGATTAAATGAAAACGAAAGGAATGTAAAGAAAGTGGAGAAAGCATTAAAATATGAACTAAGGAGGTGTGAAGTGGAGGCCATGGATGAAATTGTCGAGGATCTGGAAGATGCAGCTAGACGGCATCATAGAAAAAATATTGTTGATTAATTGAGAGGGAGTAGTCAATCCGGACCCCAGTTAAAGATAGGAACGGGAAAGTTAAAGGGAAATGGGCGGAACATTTTGAGAATGTGCTAAACTGAGATACAGTTACAGGAAAAGATATAGATGAAAATGAAAAAGTTCGTGCAGCAGGATGTGAGATTAGATGTGAGGAAGAATTAGCGACAGTGCTAAAAGGATTAAAAAATAATAAGCCTCCAGGTGCTGATAGTGTGGTAAATGAGTTTCTTAAATATGGTGGCTCCGAGATTAGAAATAAGTTACTGAAGATTATGAATATGATTTTTGTAATAGAGGAAGTTCCTAACGTTTTAAGAAAACCTTAATTAAAACCACTGTATAAGAAAGGTGATAAAAGTGAGTGTCGTAGTTATCGAAGCATTAGTCTGGCCTCTGAAGGTAGCAAATTCCTTAGTAATATGATACTTCTTAGACTGAGAGATGTTGTAGACAAAGTTTTAAGAGGAGGACAATGCGGTTTTAGAAAAGGTAGAGGATGTGTCGACCAAATTTTTACTCTTCTGTTAATAATTGAGAACTGCCTTAGCTGTCAAACACCGTTGGTCCTCAGTTTTATAGATTATGAGCAAGTATTTGATTCCTTTGATAGAAGAGCTTTAGCAAAGGTTTTATTCCTTGTATGGTATACCAGACAAATACATTAGTGAGTAGTGCTATGTACGAGAATAATGCTGCTGCGGTTAAGGTAGATAAGATAAGATAATATTTATTTTCAAAAGGCTATCACAAGCTCTATAGAGCCAAATTCGCTTTATATGTCAGTAAAAGCTAAGAAAACAAAATTCAAAACAGTACATTAAGTCAATTAAAAAAGCAAAATCATCAAAGATAAAGGGCAAATCAGTAAACTTGACAATTAAATTACAAAAACACTGCAGTAAATAAAAAATGAATAAAAACGGCAATAGAGGAAAAGGGGAATTTGGCATGAACATAATCACGAATTATTATTAGTTGTTCCAGAATAAAGGGTATAAAACTTTTGAGAAACCTTTCTGTAACAGCTTGGATCGGAGAGTAAGTTGGGATTGCCAAGGAGGCTTACCGGGGGAGTCGGAGTCTAATGGGATTGTGAAAATCAGGGAGTAAGTCCACACTACGGGGATTGGAAATGACTGATTTAGCGAAAAGCAGGCAAATTTTTGTCCCTCCTTTCTTTTAAGGTGGTAATGCGCGCAGCTTTAAGGAGGAAAAAGTATGGAATTTTGCCTTCTTTGTAAATGATCCTGAGCGAACGCTTTTGGACTGACTCGATTTTGTCACTAAGTTCATTTGAAAGTTGCGAATGCCAGACCGGACATGCATATTCCAATAACGGCCTGATAAAGGATAAGTAAACACGGAGGGAATGTATCTTAGGACAATTAAATTTGTTTAGTAGCTTAAAAATGGATAGTGAAACATTTGCTTGTTTAACAATATTAGAAACATGTGTGTCCCACTTAAGATCATTAGAAATTGTGACACCAAGAAGCTTAACATGTTTCACTAGCATTTCGCTTGGGATCGGATCGCAAAAAGCAGGAGTAGATTTCAAGAAGTTGATTGTCATTATCTGTGATTTAGTGGGATTTACTGTCATATTTAGATTCTTAGATTCATCCGAACATTGGGTTAGGATTTCAACGGGGTCACTTTTAATATTCCTATGACATACTTCAAGGATCGACAAGTCATCCACATATTTCCATCTTTGGGGGAATTCCTTGCCAATTTCGTTAATCATGACAAGAAATAATAGTGGTCCCAATAAGGTTCCTTGAGGTATTCCACAGTACCTAGGGAGGGGGTTAGAGAAGGTATTTTTGTATTTTACAACTTGTGATCTGTCTGAAAGGAACGATATAATAATATTTACTAAAAGTGGGTCAATTTCAAAGTTATCATGTAGTAAACGCATTAGGATAGTGTGTCAACAAAGTCAAACACTTTTTGGAAATCGACTAAAACCAGGTTTAGGCAAACATTTGGTTTCTCTAGTTCACTTAGGATCGTGCGAATCAAGTGTACAAGGTAATGGGTGGTGGAGGTTTTTCTTAAATTAACAAACTGTTAGACGTCAATGCGTGGCATAATTTTAATTTTAAGCCTGTCACAAAGGAACCCTTCGTAAAGCTTAGAAAAAACTTGATTGAGTGTAACAGGACGCATGTTGGTTATAGTCAGACTGGGATGGGTTTCTTTGGGATGGGTGTTATAAAACCTAGTTTCCAGCAACTTGGGAATTTACCGGATTTTGTAATTTGGTTAAAAATATCAGATAAAGGTCCAGCAATTGTGTCTGAAAAGGCTTTAATTAAGTCAATTGGGATGTCTAATGGGCAAATACTTGATTTTTTGGGCTTTTGGATTTTATTTATAACATCAGAGGGAGAAATTTGGGGGAAAGAGGTGGAGGGAGGAATAGTTTGACCTGAGCCAGTTAAAGGGGGGGGGGACTTTGTACTGTGGACGCAAGATGCAGGTTCAAATCGTTGGTTATCTCGTAAGGGGGCTCAGGGAGATGAAAATTAACTTCAACAGGGTTTTTTCCGTAAATCTCTTTAATTTTTCAGTACCACTGTTTGGGTTTGTTAGAATACAAATCCTTAACCTTACTATTGTAATATCCAGAAGCTGCCTTTCTCAATTTTCTCTTCAGGAACTTTCTTAGATCATTAGCCTGTGTGATATGTCCTTGCTTGAACAAATTAATTTTTTTCCTTATTAGTTTTTTAAAAGTCGCAGTAATGTAAGGTTTTTGGTAGAGCATATTTTAATTTTTTTCACGGGAAAATGGGCTTCAAAATTACTCCTCAATAAATTTTGGAGGGACAAAGCCTTGAGGTCGACATCATTTGCTTGGTACATAGGGGACCAATTTTCACTAGTGATCCAAGAGCCAAAATTGTAGAGTCCTGAGTAAAATTAGAGGTCTAAAGACGGTTTCAGTAATAGTAAAGGAATGTTTAACTGTAGCTAGTGGAGATAGGAGTAGGCTAAAGTGGTAACTACCTCCGAGAGGGGGAAGAATGGTGACGGGTCTGTAGAAATTTGACATATTGGTGCATATTAAATCAAGAGTAGAATTGCCTTTGGTAGTAGGGACTTTTAAAACTTGTTTTAGACTAAAAGTATTACATATAGACTCAAGTTTTAATTCATTTGCATCACCTAAGAGGAAAATTCCAGCGTTTGGGAATTTAGATAGTACATAGTCAGCGCTGCCATGCAATTTTTCAATAAAATTAATTATTTCAGCCGCTCTATGCCCGGGAGAGTAGTAAAACAACACAGGACAATCAAATTGAAAGGACGTGGTAAGGCCTTAGGTCGAACACAAACCCACAAAATTTCATCAAAGGGAGTAAGACAAGGAACTAATATTTCTGAAGGATAAAAATCATTACGAACAAAGAAAAGAATTCCACCCCCTTTCTTACCCAGAGGGTGGGTTTCGGGGTCTGAGTTTAATAAACTGGGAGAAATTATTCATTTTCAACATGTGTGTATTTTGAGCGTGTACTTCAGTAATAGCGATTATGTCTTATCTATATATTTTAGAAAAGGAGTCTAATTCACTAAGTTTTTCAAAATTAAGACTTTCAGCGTTGCTTAACAAAAGTGTGGGAAATTTAAAACGACCTGCAAAGGTACCATTTTTACACTTAACTTGATTTAAATTACAAATGGGTACAGAGGGTGTGGTGGGATTCTTAGTGGGAGCCAGATTAATGTTGTCAGAACAAGGAACCAAGGGAGCACATTTGATTTTTATGGGATGACTATTAGGGTCAACTTCGATAGATGAATTATTAGAGTAAGAGAAGGATTTTTCTTGGGGATTTGGGGGTGGGGGGACGGGCAATGATATGGATGAAGCACGAGGAGAACAATTAGGATTCATTATAAGACAATTAAAAAGTCTCAGACCTGAGTCACGTTGACAGGGTAGGCACGAGGGATAAAACGAATGGGCTGGGAGTGGGGTTTCGTAAGGTGCTGGGAAAGGGGGCCTAGTTGGGAATAGTGATTCATGTCCGTCAAGGAATTGCTGGTTTGTGGTAGAGTAGGGAGGTTATAGGGCAGCATATGTGAGGGGGGAGGAAATAGGACTTCTGTATGCGGGGAGGGGGGGAGGTAGCAAAGGATAAGGGAGGAGAGTTCGGGATCGGGAAGGGTTTGTCAATTTTTGAGCTGTGCCTGATGAACTTTGATGAGAAATTTTGCTTGAGTGCGGTGCACTAAAAAAGGACGGTGGAAGGGAGATGAGTGGCTCTTACAATTTTTATCTTTGGACAGGGACACTGGAACAGGGCCCCAGGGAGGAGAATTAACATCATCTACTTTTGGTGAATGGGCAAAACTACAATATTTGTTACAATACATGGTGGGAAAAGGTGGAGGAAAAGTGTGTATGGGAGGGGGGGGGGAAACTAAAAGGGGATACTAAAGTAGGGGTATTCAGGGAGGGGGAGCTTGTTTTCCGAAACAACGCTCTTGTTTTCCGAAAGTCAGGAGTGACATGAGTGAAAATACATTCTCTGTTGCTACAAGTTAAAACACTACACAAATCTACGTGGTCAAAACTGCAATCGTTTTTGTTGCAACATTTTGTTCTGAAATTTAAGCATATATGCAAAAACCGACACTTTTTCTTCAGTCTGCAAAACCCTCGTTCAAAGAACCGGCAAAGTATGTTATATTTACGAGTGGTACTGACTGTTTTACCGTCGTACGTTCTTACGTCACTTTTCTCTACGAGCGTGGGAGGGGGTGCATTTGCACTAGTTGATGACGTATCACCAGGATTCCTTTCGACTGACAAGATCGCACGTTCGTGGGCTACACCTGGGCTAGATGTTATGTTTTGCACTTTATCATCAATGGGTGCATTCCGGTTAGCAACAGCGATATCTTTGTCCGTTTGCGTTGACTCGGTAACTTGGTCACGGGAGATTTGCGAAGGGTCACAAGGGCGGGCTTCGATAGCCACCGAGAGTTCTTGTTTCAGCTGGGCTATAAGAAAGTCTTTAACCTCCAAATGGCCTGTCAACACTTTAATTTGATTGTTCTTTTCCTCCATTTCTGACAGAAACGTTGAGTGCCTTGTCCGGATTTCTAGATTTTCTGCTTGACATGCCAATAAACTTGCATCCAGGGTCTTAATTTTCTCACTTAGACGTATTGTTTCGGATTCATAGTTGGGAATGTCTACACTTACCGCAGACAGCTTAGTCCCTTTCGGTATATCAGAGTTAGTTTTAGGTCCTGTAATAATTTGTGGTGAAGAGGTGCCGATTCCGCTTCCTCTTACAGGTCTCTTCGCATTAGGCTTTTGTGGGGGTTGAGATGCTTGCGACTTCGGAGTCACGGGTATTTTTTTTGCAAGACATTCCATGCATAACCATTCGCCGGAATGGTCCTTTAGTCCGATTTGGGCGCATTTATTAACGCCCGAGTTGAACCAATTGCCGCGTCCTGACACGCATTGGACAGAATTTGTGGTTACCACCAGTCGGCACTCGGGACAATAGTTTTTTGGTTTCGACATATCACAATAGTTGATTTGGGACTCGAGTCAAGCAGTGGCAACACTAGACAGGGAGAGTCAAGCAGTGGCAACAAAGTAATTTCAGTTACTTAAGACTAAATAGTTAGGAATTTTTAGGCAGTAAATTCACAATTTTTTTCTTGTATTTCTTCTAGAGTGACAAAACTTTCTTTTGAAAATGTGGTTTTGTAGGAAATGAGGTTAGCAGCTGGTTTTGTATTGAATCAGGAATTAACCAGAGTTGTGTTCTATCCCCCTTTTTATGAATAATTTTGATGGACTTAGTCAAAAGAAGCAAAGGAAAGGCAATGGGAGACCTCGAAATCAAACGGAGAGAAAACTTTCCTGGACTTAGATTGTGCTGGTGATTTAAGCGTCCTAGATGAAAGTTTGAGCAAAATGACTGAGCTTTTACAGGTTTTGCAAGTTCAGAGCGATAGTATAGGTTTGAAAATTATTGTTAAGAAGATTAGTCACTAAGGCGAGAAATAAGTGAAGATGAAAGGTGAGGTTGGGTGACGAAAAGATTGATCAGGTGGGCAGCATCACTTACCTTGGTAGTATTATTAGTAAAGACGGTCGGAGCCGTGAAGATATTAGAAGTAGAGTAGCCAAGGCTCTGGTTGTTTTTTTCACAATTAAAAGAAAGTTTGGAAGATTAGTAAGATAAGTCTGCAAACCAAGGTTAGAATATTGGAAGGTACTGTGATGACAGTGGTTAAATATGGCTCTGAAGCATGGGCGCCCCAAACAGCAGATAAAGTGTCTAGATGTTTTCCAGAGAAATTGGCTTCGGATTATTCTGGATACCTGGGTGACTGATCATATTTCAGACAGTGGCTGTACGAAAGGTGTGGTTCAATCCCGCTTTCTAGGGCTATAATAAAAGAAAGATTGAGATAGGTAGGGCATGCTTTACGAATGAAGGATGACAGATTGCCGAAGACTGTCCTCTTCCACCACCCATCTAGGGCTAAACGGGGAGCAGCTTGTCCTCGCCTGGGTTGGGAGGATTTCACAAAGAAAGATTTAAAGGAAATGGGAATTTCTTGGGAGGGTATAAAGAGGGAGGCTTCGAATAGATTGGGATGGAAGAGGAGGGTGCGTAGCTGTGTTGGCCTCTGGTGGCTTGGTGCTGCGGTGAGTTGTTAGTAGTAGTAATATACATTTCGTTTAGCCATAGTCTAGTAGATGATACATCAGAATGAAACTTGCAGGCGTACATGCAATTCTTTTCAGTCAAATTGTAGCAGTTGAAGACACGTTTACCTTACTGAATGACAAAAGTAAGGAAATTACATTCTGGTGACAAAACTAAATTCTATTTTTGCGGGAAAAACGTTTTGAAATCCGCTGGGAAAGCTTTAGAATCAAACGTAATTGCATAAGAAACTTATAAATTACTAATTCTGGTAAATACTGTAATAATTAAAATCTCACTTCATTAGATTCTGGAACTTTCTTATTAGGCTAATCAGAGTTGCAGTGCTACTTCTGCTTTTCTTGTGTTTCAGATCTCCCCAGCCACCACTTCTTTGAAACAATTTAGTTTGTGACAACAATTTAAGGCAAACTTTATGATTTTTCAATTATTCTAAGTAATATACTGAAAAACATTTTTAGTGAGAATGCCCCCCCCCCCCCCTAAAAGTTTGGTTAAGATCTAGATTATGGGCTATTGAAAGGAAACATGCTAAGAAAACAAATCTTACTTCACAGTATGCAGAACAATTGAAGGAGAGCTAACACATGTTGCATGCATCTCCGCTATACATAACCCCAATCCCTTCATGTGCAAAGAGCAGAAATTAAAAGTTTCCCATTTATTTTCCCTGTGCGTCTCTTGTTTCTACTCATGTATCCGTAAATTGAATCAACAGTGATCTAACGATGACAAGAAATAAAATACTGACAAGTAGTTGAGTGCAAGGGGGTATACTATTGGAGCTACTACCCCCTTGAGCCATTATTACGGACACCGGGGTCTTACACAATACTATAGTGCACCTGGGTCTTCTGCAATAGGGAATTCGAAGACACACATATCCCACTATTCCACGACACACACGTCCCACCATTTCACGACACACATATCCCATCATTTTACGATACACATATCCAGCCATTCAATGACACCCAGTAGGCCCTACTAATTTTCTTCAAGATTTTTTTGGTTGTTACGCAATAGGGAAAGTTTACCTGTGTTAAGGATGACGCATTCTCGCGTCACTTGTTTCTTCAGCGTCCATGGGGAACCCCTGGTGGTAGACTGGTTGACTGGCCCTATAGACGCTACTCTTTTCCTCCTCATTGGTTTTATATCGTGAATTGTTTTACGGCGATTCTGTAAGGCAGTCCTGAGGGTCACTGAACTCTTGCACAACTAATATCTCTGGCCTTGAGAATTAGTTACGCAATGATTACGAATTTTGGATCTGAAAAAACCTGAAATGGCGATTTCCTAAGGCATTCTTGAGAAACAATGAACTATGAAGAGCCCCGGACAAGACAGTTTTTCTTTCTTAATACTACTGTGAGACAGATTGCGTTATGATCAAAGATGTTCGCTAAGCATTTTCTGATGTTTTCAGAAATATTTGACTGTAGTTAGATTTGAACTGGGGACTCCTAAGATTTTCTTCCTTATTGGTTTATATCGTGAGGAAGGTTTAACAGCAATTCCATAAGCCAGTCTTGAGGGTAACTGAACTATTGCATATTTGATGTCTCTGGCTTTGAGAGTTCGTTGAACTCTGAAGAAACCCGTGCAGGACGGTTTTCTTGTCTTAATACTATTGTGAAACAGATTGTGTTATGATCTAAGATGCACGCTAAGTATTTTCTGATGATTTCAGAAATATTTGACTGGAGTAAAATTTGAATTGGGGACTCCTAAGAATGAAGGAATGACGTGCTGGTCAACTGAACTTACAAGTAAATGGTAATAAATTCTACTTTGAAATATATTAACAAAAAACCATCGCATAATACCATATGAACAACAATAAAATGAAATGAGTAGTATTTTTAATATTTCCAACCACACCCATTGACTTATTTGTCTTGCTTGGGAACGCCAGTTTTCTATCATAAGAGAACGATGTATTAGCCATTTGAATGAACAAGTCAATGATATTATTATGATCTTAGAAATGCATTCAAAACAATATTTTAAACCTAAAGGTTAATTGAAAAAGGTTAGGTTAAGTGAATCTGAAAAGGAAGGGTTGTGGGTTGGCAACAGGTACCCGACTGCCATATAAAACTGTAAATGAATAGATGGTAGCAGTAGAGATTCTAATATGAATATGGTAATAAACCCTTCAGATCTGAATCTTGATAAATTTGCACTTCCTATGTCTCTAACTCTAAACACTTTATATAGTCAAAACGTGCTGTTGTCTCTGATTGAATATGAATGGATGGAAGCAGTAGAGATTCTAATATGAATCAGTTAATAATAACTTTAGGTGTGAATCTTGATAAATTCCCACTTCATATGTCTCTAACTCTTAACACTTGAGATAGACGAAACTTTTCGTCATCTATGACTGAAAGTAAATGGATGGCAGCAGAAGGAATGTGACTGAATGGAATATTTGAAAATACTTTTACTCACGGTCATGTTTCTCAGGCCTTGAAAAAGATCCAAAGTAGCGAGACTTCACAAGATTTTTTTTTGATTTTTTTCCGCTTCACTCATTTTGAATTGATTCTCATTGTGACCGAATGAAATATTAGAAATCTTGGTATGCATGGTCATGTTTCTCTGGCTTTGAAAAAATCCATTGTAGCGAGACTTCAAAAGATTTTTTGATTTTTTCTGCTTTATTCATTTTGAATTGACTCTCATAATGGTGATTTCAAACAAACTATCACATGAACATTTTTCTGTTCACCTTTAACAAAAACACAGTGATAAGCAAAAATACCACTCAATTCTTTTTCCAGAACAATCAATAGAATGTCGTTAAGAAAAAAAATACATTATATTATCAAAAAAGAGTGACCCTAACAAATAAAGGAAAAAACAACGCGATGTTAAGGAAATTTTTTTATTCTTTTACCTACTTTTCCAATACCTTTGTTTTGCTTTTGAGTTTTCTTGGGGTGATAAGGGCATCCTTTCTTCCACTATTTTCTTACTTGACCAATCTAAAACACAGTAAAATGTACGAATTGACCAACTAACCAATTAGATTGGTCAAAATTGACCAATCTAAAACACAGTAAATCTATAAATCACAGTAAAAAGATGTTTTTATTTCAATATTTTCATCCATCATTGCTTAGTTTGAACCTAGCTGCGCGATTGCTTCTGGTAATAGGCTCTCTGAAAGATGTCCCTAAATTGAAGGTGGGTTCTCCTGAAATATAGATAAAACCTTGAGAGTTCCTACTGACATGCCCCTGACTTTAAAAAAAAAATAAATTCGCTCTTTTCTGATCTTGGAAAAAATCCTTTTCACCTATCTCAGACTCCTGGTGGAGGAAGGATATACTTAGAGTAAGATTTTATTTATGAACAAGAACTATTATAAAAATAATGACGGGCTAAACTTAAAGATATTTATTGCTTAGAATTATTCAAAAGGTTTCTTTCGAAAAAACGCATATTTACTTAAGCGTAACACTTAAAGCTCACTGTTATACATCCGCAAACGAGGATCCCATGATATAGAATAGTTTTTACCGTTTAGTATGCACTTGTCATGATCAGGT
Source organism: Artemia franciscana (assembly GCF_032884065.1). Classification (NCBI taxonomy): domain Eukaryota; kingdom Metazoa; phylum Arthropoda; class Branchiopoda; order Anostraca; family Artemiidae; genus Artemia; species Artemia franciscana. The sequence goes on from NC_088876.1 coordinate 41,663,011, forward strand.
ATGTTCCTCGTTATCCACTTTGCAAAGAACTTAACCTCGTCTTTGGGACAGTGATAAGCCCCTTCAAATTTGTGATATTTAAACTATTCTAAATTGAAAAGACAAATTTTAGGGTCAAATCTTTGAATTAAAACTTAGCTGTAGGCGTATTACCCTTTACGTACAGTACTTCAACTCAGAAAAATTTGTATATTTCTCTGACTTCTTCCTAAACAGTTCTCAGTTCTTTACCATTTTTATCATATGTTATAATCACTCGGTCATAGAACCTGGCCATATAATATGGTGCAATCACTTGGTCATAGGATCACTCGGTCATGAATCCCAGTCTGTTTATATGGCGTAATGTAGAATCCCTCAAATTTTTATCATGCTAAAATATGTTATAGTTCCCTTTCCAATGATAATGGTCAATTTATTTATGTTCCACAGACAATAGCAAAAATGCAAATTCAAATGTAATACCACAAGATGATTTTTTAAACAAATAAATTTAGTATCATACAATCCAATAATTTTGGAAGCTATTGACGTATTTAAGTAGAGAAAAACTCATTGATCCCAACATAATCCAAGTGCCTTAGGGCTTTATCATTGTGCATCTAACATTCAAGGTCAGAGAAATTGATTGTGCAAGTGTTTGTTAACTATTAGTTACACAGCTGAGTTTTTTCCTATGGTTAGGGGGAGGAGCCGTAAACCCATCTAAATGCATTGCGAGGATGAGTAAAAAAAACCCGTAGAATTCATTTTGGAGAGAAGTCATAAGACTATATCTATTGCATGCAAAAGATGCGTGGAAATTACCATGGAACTTAGCTTTTTTACATGTTAAACTTAACATAACATGCATAACTTAACATGTTGTTAATATAATCATAAAAAACTGAATGTTTAGAAATCGTTCCAGACAATGATTCCCCATGTTTTCTCTTGACATGACAATTATTCCTTTTCGGAGTCATACATGGCTTTTAACGTGGTTTCAGTCACAGGTTCAATATGCGTTTTGCCATTGGTATTATTGAGTTCATTGACTGTATCTGTTTTTAAACTGTCGATGGTAATAAAACACTCGAAATTTATCACAGACCCGAGTTTATTGTCAAAAGTGCTATTATTAAATTTGTTGATTGTCAGTAATCAACTAAGACATTCGGAATTTACCTACTAGCTGAGTTTTCTGTACTTAAAGACGGTTTTGTTTGGTTTTGAAAACTTAGTCACCCATTAAAAAACTTTGAATTTATCAAGTACCTGATTTTACCGTACTCAAAAGTGCTTTGATTAAATTTTTTGATATGCAGTCGGTAACTAAAACACTAGCTGATTTTTTTGTAGTCAAAAGTGCTTTATTAATTTTTTGGTACTCAGCCAGCAACTAAAACACTCGAAATTTATCAGAGACCTGAGTTAATTGTCAAAAGTGCTTTTATTAAATTCTTAGATACTCAGTAATCAACTAAGACATTTGAATTTTACCTACTAGCTGAGTTTCTTGTACATAAAGGCGGTTTTATTTGATTTTGAAAAGTGAGTCACCAATTAAAAGACACGGAATTTATCAAGTACCTGATTCTACTATACTCAAAAGTGCTTTGATTAAATTTTTTTTATATGCAGTCGGTAACTAAAACACTAGGTAAGTTTTTTGTAGTCAAAAGAGCTTTATTAATTTTTTGGTACTCAGCCTGCAACTAAAACACACGGAATTTAAGAATTACCTGACTTTATTGTAGTCAAGTGCTTTCATTAAATTTTGAAACTCAATCAGCAGCTAGGGCATTTGGAATTTACCTATTAGCTGAATTTGTATATAAAAGTTCTTTTATTAATTTTTTATTAGTTCTTTTATTAATTTTCCCGATACTCAGTCATCCATGAACGGATTTGACTTTTGGGACATATAGAATGGGAGTTGTTTTGTTATTTTTTCCTCTATATGGTGGATGTGTTGCGTCTGAAACTTATTATTTAAGGGTAACGGTCTCTACAGATGTTAATGGTGCAGTAAAAATATTTATGGATGACATTATTGTCATCCACCATAGCTTAGTTTGAAACCATCAGTACGATTACTTGTGGTAACAAGTCTAGAAATGAATTTCTTCGTGACTTTATTTTATCTTGGAGACATTTTTTTCTTTGTGACATTTTTTTTTAACTTCGAGATGTTTTTTATTCTTCGTGGTACTTTCTTCCTCTTGGCGTTTTTCAACTTCGAGACGTTGTTTTTCTTTGTGATGTTTTTTTTTTTCGAGATCTTTATTCTTAACTTAGACATTTTTTTCTTAGTGACTTTTTCTTCAAGATGTTTTTTCTTCGTGACATTATTTACAACGAGAAACTATTTTTTCTTCATGACATTTTTTCCAAGCTTCAAGACATTTCTTTCTTTGTGACGTTTTTTCTACTTTGGGATGTCTCCTAACTTCGAGACTTTATTTTAACTTTGATACATTTTTTTTAAGATATTTTTTGTTTTGAGACGTTTTTATTTCTTCTTGACACTTTTGTTTTAACTTTGGGACGTTTTTTACTTCGAGTTGTTGTTTCTTCATAACGTTTTTTAACTTTGAGACGTTATTTTTTCTTTTTGACATTTTTGTTTGAGAGGTTGTTTTTAACTACGAGACATTTTAGAGACGAGACGTTTCTTATCATTTCCTGATTTTTTCAAATTAATATATTCCGTTATTTCTGTGTTATACCCTTTAGACAATCCGTACACACATAACGTGTTCTGATTTAACTCCACTCTCATTTCAACTATCTCTGAGATGCTCACCTAAATGCCCTTCGTCTTCTTGAAAAGTGAAGTTCAAACATGTATATCTTCTTTCAATAACATATACTATGCCTAAACAATGACTTTACTTTCGTCGTGACTTTGTTTTAACTTTGAGTTTTTTTTTTACTTTGAGTTTTTTTTTTTACTTCAAGACATTTTTTTAACTTTGAGACATTTTTTCCTTCGAGATATTTTTAATTCTATACGTTTTTATTTCTTTATGACGGTTTTTTTTTACTTTGATAAGTGTTTTCTTCGCAACATTTTTATAACTTCCAGAAGTTGTTTTTCTTTGTGATGTTTTTTTCTTTGATATGTTGTTTTCTAATTTCGAGACATTTTTTAACTTCAAAATGTTTCATTTTAGCTTCGTGACCGTTTTTCCTTCTGACCTTTTTAACTTCGAGACGTTTTTTCTTCTTGAGTTTTTTTCTTCGGGGTGTTGTTTCTTCGTAATGTTTTTTTTTAATTTGAGGCGGTGTTTGAGCTTCGAGTTGTTATTTTCTGTTTGACGTTTTTTGTAAATTTGGGAGGGGATATTGGGCCCAGTCATTCATTACGATACCGTGTCTATCCATTTTTTTCACAACCAGAAGAAATATTTTAAGGTGATATGGACCCTTTCGTCCTCATAATACATATTCTACTAATAATCATGTTAAGACTTGGCTTCAAAACAGTCCATGGACTGAAATTAAAAATTTAAAGAATAACTAGTTGGCAGGGGAGTTTTTTAAGTGAAAGAAGATACATGATTTACAATTACATGCAGTTTCGTAACTAAAGAGATTGTAAATGTGGTTCGATAAAAAAAGAAGGAAAAACTACCCCTTCCACAAAGCATACAATTGAAAACCCAATTCAATGCCATAGTAAGTGCATTGCTTAGAATGTATTTTCAAGAACATAATAATATCAAAAACTATTGGTTCAGATAGCCAACACATCGTTCATTTATCGAAGGAAATTCCAGGTCTTACGTTCGATTCCTACACCAGACAAATAATTCATAAATTCAATGGGTGTGGTCGGAACTATGAATAGGATATTACTTAATTCATTCCATTGCTAATTCGCAAGGTGATATGTGAGGGGTAAGGCAATGTATATCTAAGAACAATTTATTAGCATCTACTACTCTATATATATATATATATATATATATATATATATATATATATATATATATATATATATATATATATATATATATATTGTTTTTCATGGTAAAAAATAACAGTAAACACCCCTTTAAGGTGGTCTGTCAAGATTGTGTGGCCTCAAACCTCCTGTTTTAAAACTTCAGAGTATGAAAATCGATTTCTTGGATATTTCGATCCTGTTTGGGCAACAAGATCTTTTATGGCACAAAATGGCAGTAAACGTCCTTCCGCATTGCTTTGTCAAGATAGATTGGCTTAAAACTTTCTATATTAAAGCTTTAGAATATGAAAAAAAGGATTTTTTTGATATTTTGATCCTGTTTGTTTGAAAATTGATCTATTATAGCACAAGATGACGGTAAACATCGCTTCTTTCCAGGCAGAGGGGAACTAATATTGAACTGCTAATAAGTCATCTTAAATAAATAACTTCCATAAAAAAGTTTAAAGTTAAGGTGGGAGATGTGAAAGGAATTTTTTCAGCGTTGGGTGACTTAAATCCTACATCCAATAAGCTATCGTTGATAAATAGCTTCCGTAAAACAGCTTAAAGTTAAGATTGGTGGTGTTACAGGAATTTTCCCGGAGAGGGGGTGCTAAAATCTAACCACCAAATGCAAAAACTTTACCTTTTCTTCGTTAGCGTGTTTCATTTACTAGCGATAAAAGTTATTGTGAAGTTGACATTTTTTTCTTATGATTAATATTGTAAGTAATGAGACTTCGGCTGCATATATATATATATATATATATATATATATATATATTATATAAGTAATGAGACTTCGGCTGCATAAAGTGTGATGCTTAAGGCTCTTTCAAAATGTGATTTTGCTCATACAAAGATCTAAATTGATACAATGTCACATGAAGGTGTGTCCAATAGACCAGAATTCAATAGCTCAGCTGGATAATTACATCGCTCGGAAACAACGGTCTAGAAACACGCAGTCCATAGATTTTTTGAAACATTTCCATTAGAAAACGTTCCCCAAACCATAATATTGGGAGGGCTTTCTGGGTCTAGCTGCTTAGCCCACAGTTCCGTTGGAGGAAATCTCTTTCGATTTCTAAAGTGGACAATATTTTCAATGTTAGGTTCCCTGAGGAAAAATTCTCGAAGAAAACAAACATGGGGTAAAACAATATAGAATTAATAATAAACAATATACAATATAGAGTATATGTACAATATATACAATAGAAAGTATATATACATATACATATATAATATACAATAGTATATACACATATACAATAGAAAGTACAATATATACAAAAGAAAGTATATATACATATACATATAGAATATACAATAGTATATATACATATACACTAGAAAGTATATATACAATAGAAAGTATAGAAAGTATATATACAATATAGATGGCGGCATTTTTATTATTCTTAAATGATTATTTTGGCTCTTAATTCAAGGACCGTCCGCAGCAAAGGAAATATAAAACTATAAGATAGCTCTTTTAATAAAATGTGAATTCATTGAAACTACAATTAAAATATTCCTAGAATCATAGCTTCAAAGCAGTTCAATGAGGACTGAAGAAAAACAACGCAAAATAAGGCAATTTATTCAGGTAAAAAACAAAGCAAAAGTATTTGATTTTAATACTATTCTTACATATTTTGCAGCCAACCAAAAGGTCTCTTTAATTCATTGGTATTAGTTATTTGTTTTGCAATAAAACTTGTCAAATAATTTTTAGCTAAATTTGCATATAATGTGTTGAGTATATACACCCACCAGATCCCTATTTAATAAAATTATTATTATTTAATTTAAGCTGGTTTGAGAGGGAAGACAAATTTTCAGTTCAAGATGTATATTTTGGTATTTAGAAATACAATATTAAGCTCTTTGCTGGTTACAGTTAATATTACTTCAATCACCCATCTATTATTAACTTGAACAAACTTACAAAGTTTTCAATAAACATTCGCCTTCCTAAATACCATCCTTCATTAGCTGCACCAAGGAGGTAGAGAACAGCACCAGCCACGATAAGAATCTCAGTGCCCCAACGAATATAATCAGCAATGTGAATTACCTAAAATTCGTTTGACATTTATTTAACAAAACACAAACAAAATAAAAGGCAGTCCAAATAAGTCAAAGTAAATTTGCCCTAAACAAAAAAATAAAAAAATTCAAGAGTAAAATCTTAATAAAATTTATTTTTTGAGACTCTTACAAATATAAATTTTAAATTGCATTTGGCAGTCAAAGTAGACAATATAAAATAAAAAACATACGCTGAGAGTCACAGTATTAAAATCTAAATTACCGCTAAATTACGGTTTTAAAATCTAAATTACTGCATTAAAGTAGTCATAAAACCCTTCATCGAATAAGAGGACTTGAATTTAACTACTCTTTGGCAACGATAATAGCTCTTACAGTTCTTACATTATTCTGTATTAACACAGCCAATTGACATCTGCTTGGAACCATAGGTCCCAAGGTTCAATACTAGCTCCTGCAAGGCCGATGGGGGAAGGGGATCTCTCGATTCAATTTATCCTAGAGAAATATCTGAGGATGCTAGGGAATAGAATTCGTGTCTGGTTTTTATGTTGTTTTTTAAAATCTATCCTGTTGTGCTAAAAAGACTCGTGCGTGAATTTTAAACAGATCAACGAGATCTAACATATCCAACTTTGTACAATATTACCAGATGGATTAAAAAAAACTGAGAAATGCTTTAAAAATTAATATTTTTATCACACAGTTTCCTGATGATCCTGTTTCAAGATTTCTTTTTCATTCCATGCAAATCAACTACCAAAGAACTGACCAAACTTTTCATAATTTGGTCACAATTTACTGCATAGGTTCCTCAATCTTTGCATTTTCGTGGGCCTTTAAAAAAATATATATTTTATGATGTTGAGGTTTTCTTATTTTGAACATACTTTTTAGTTTCTGTATTTGTTTCAGTTGAAATATAAGTGATCTTCTTTGCATTTCACGAAACTAACACTTGCTAATAAAATATTGCGGATAAAATATTTAATATGTTGAACCTGATTTGCATTGTTTTGATAATATTTCCATACTTGATTTAAAATTGTCTTGATAATTTGATGAAATTCATTATGAGTATTTTTTTTTTTACATAATTTCTACACCTTTATATTTAGGTAGTGTTTTGTGTTACATAAAAATTGATATTTGACGACTTAATCAAAGTTTTCATATTTCTACCAGAGATGTTGTGTTCAACATCACTCCAAAATGATCAAACTTTTCATATTTGATAAAACTTTTGATCATATTTAATCATGTTTGATCAACATCACCCCAAAATGATCAAACTTTTCATATTTGATCAAACTTTCGATCATATTTAATCATGTTTGATCAACATCACTCCAAAATGATCAAACTTTTCATATTTGATAAAACTTTCGATCACATTTAATCATATTTGAACAACATCACTCCAAAATGATCAAACTTTTCATATTTGATCAAACTTTTGAGCATATTTGTTCAAATGATGGTCAAACTTTTCATATTTGATGGGAAGAACATATTTTCATATTTTGAACAAAGTCGAAAATAGTTTCATCAACTTTATAATTTACTAATACATAAAACATGCTTCTTTTTTCAGGTCTATCTATATTACGTTTATGCAACAATATTCCTTTGTCATACTCAATAACGGCTTGAATAAGAGCGTCTGATCAAAAATGATTGATTTGGTTAATATGTTTTCCTTAGGACATTTACTATATGGAATTTCTTTTATCTTCTATAGAATAGAGACACAAAGTAAACTATTAGACCCCCCCAAAAAACTGCTTACTCAATGAAAATCAATCTTGCAAGACTCTAATTCGAGAATTGTCAAAACAAAATTTAGAAATTAATTAGCTGATGTAAATTGATGAAACACATGAAAATGGGTTCAAAACTAAAGAATAGTAAAAAAAACTGTAAAAAGAAAATAGTAAAAAGTAAAAAGTTGAAAATGAGACTTTTTCTACCTAAAAGTAGATTAGTTCTACCTTAAATTCTCTATTTCTTACTTGCAGTTGTGGATGGTTAATATCTTGGCAACTGCGCCTCTAAGACATCGGTTTCCCTTAACCCCAAATCCCATTAACCCCCCCCCCCCCGAACCGAAATTTAGGTTCTTCGACAATCTTGTGAAAACTGAGATAAGCCCGCATAATTCAACATCCACAGAAACGGGTTAGTTTTCTTTAGTATATGTTTCAATTATGAAGCATATAAAACATATTTCATTAATTAAAAATTGAACAATATGGCTCATTTTTCACTTTTAGCTGTAATTATTGTCTGATTCGAGAAAATTAGCTCCAACTTTGACCACCCCCCAGGATTCTGACGAAATTACGCCACTAAAATTAATACAGTAAACACTACACAAATAATGGCAAAAATGAAAGAGGGAGGGGAAAGATAGATAAAAAAAATTTGATAACAGATCATTTGAAGCTAAAAAAAAATATAAATTGACAGCTGAATTTGTATCTTAAGTCAAACAGCGTTGAAATTAAAATTAAATCATTAGCATAACATCGGTACAAGATCTAATAACAGTAAAAGCAACAGAAAACAGCCAATAGCTACATAAAAAGGCTTTTATCAAATACTAAACTAAAAAATGTAACTCAAAACTTGAAAAATAAACTCTGGATAAAAATGCGTCACCATTAAAAAGGAAAGAAAATGTCAATAAAACAAGGGGCAATAATAATCATGACAGTTCATCAACAGGAAAAAGACAAAGGAGTTCAATTTGGTTTCGGACTCGCATCATAAATTATTAAGGTATTCAATTATACAATGTATTAACCTCTTTAGGAACTTCTCGAAAAAAAAAACATGAATTGGTGTGTAAATTGAGACAGCTGAGCATGCTTAGTGGAGAAGACGGGATAAAGTGGGATTTGAAAATCAGGAAGCATGTGGTTTTTCAGAAGGACTATCCCTCCTTTGTTTTAGGGTGGTGAAGCGTGCAGCTTTAAGAATGAAGGAGTGATTTTAAACTCTTTGTAAATGATCTTAAAGAGACCGTTTCTAAGCAGAATCAAGTTTTTTTCTAAGAAAGCTGCAGATGCAAGACTGGACATGCACTTTTCGATAATAACCCGAAAAAGGATAAATAGGCACAGAGGAAGTGGATCCTTGGCCAATTAAATTAACTTAGCTATTTAAGCAAGGTCGATAGTTCATTTGTTTGGTTTTTTAATCATTTAATTTACAAAATATAGCATTTACATTCCACTTAAGATCATTGTAGACATTAAGGACATCAAGGAGTTTAGCTTGTTGCATGAGTATTTCAAGGGAGGGACAGATTTGGTGAAAACGAAAGTAGATTACAGAAAAATTATAGTTGTAATATTATAGTTATGATATTTAGCTTGAGGACCTTTCTTTGGTAATTAAATTTGGATATACAAGTGTTTCTTCCATCTTTAAATTTTTAAGGGGAGAGGAAGGGTAAATTAATTTTCTAATTCTTTCTAATTTTCTTACTTTATTCTTTTAGAGCAAATGTTTTAACTTCGTTGAATTTAAATATTGTTAGATTAAGTTTTAAAAGTCAGCTTGAAGTTTCAACTCATAGTTTTCTTAATAATAGATGTAAAAACGATTTTGATTCCAAGATCTAAGCATAAAAAAGTCAACAATGCAAGAAATAAATAAAAAAGTTGGAATTTAGAATGTAACTAAGCACAAATGATGTAAAAAATAGTTAACTAATATATAGCTTCAATTTAAAGGAATTACCACATTTTTGCTAAATAACAAACTCTTGTTCTCTAGAGTACTACTTTGCTATTTGTGGTAAAATTACTATATTATTATTATTACTATTATTTTTTCTCTTTCTTGGCCTTGATGATTCCAGTATCATAGTAGTAGCGGTAATAGTAGGAGTAGCAGGTACAGTGCTAGTGTTGCATCAGTGGTATTAGCTTTAGGAATTGTAGCAGCATTAATAGCAGAAGTAGCATGTGAAATTTCCTTTTATCAGTCTAACTTCCCCCTCATAGTGCCTTGAAAGTCTCGGGTTGATATGGTAAGCCGTTCCAAAGATATTGCTGATACGTCCTTTTGACAACCGGTGTGTACATAGTACGTTTTGATTTAGTCGAGCTTTCTCTTCAAATTTCTCCATATTTTCACGTCAATACCCTCAGCCTTGGCTACAGAAGCAGTAGTTGCAGTGGTAGTAGTTATAGTAGTAGTAGTGGTGTTAGCAATAGTAGTAGTAGTGATGTTAGCAATAGTAGTAGTTGTAGTAGTAACAAAAGTAGTAATAGGATCCAACAAATATTGCCTTTTTAGTCAATTGATCACTCCCCTCATCATTTCTTGAAGTTTCAAATTAATACAGTCAGTCATTCCTGAGTTACAGCCTTTTGACGACCCGTATGTACATAACGTCTTTTGATTTAGTTTCAAACTCCCCTCAAAATTCTCTCAAAGGTTCATTTGAAAGCCCTTCGTACTTTTGGATACTAAAGGTTAAACATGCCCACCTTTGTCAGTAACTTATAGGGGTATATTCACCAAAAAGCAATGCAACAAATAGCTAATCCTTCTTAAGCTTTCGCTTGCTTGGAGTTACCCCAACAAATATTATACTATGCTAGATTGGTTCCGGTGGCTTTGCCGCCGGACCCTGTTATGGCACGTGGCAGACTTCTATATATGGATTCTCATTGTCCCTTGTGTTCCAACCGCATACAGTGCTGGGTCCCGGCGGCTTCACCACTGGGCCCAAGCATGACACGCGGCAGGCTTCTATATATACATTCTCATTGTCCCTTGTGCTCTAACCGGAGACAGTGCTGGGTCCCAGCGGCTTCGCCACCAAGCCCAAGCATGGCACGTGGCAGGCTTCTATATAGGGATTCTCATTGTCCCTTGTGTTCTAACTGCAGACAGTGCTGGGTCCTGGTGGCTTTGCCACAGGGCCCCACTGGCCCCAGTATGGCTTGCGGCAGGCTTTTATGTATGGATTCTCATTGTCTCTTGTGTTCTGGGTTCCGGCAACGCTATGTCATTTTGGATCGAATTGATGATGTAAATTTTTCTCTTTTAACCGCAAGCCTGGTTTTGCGTTGCACTGGTGTTCCCTTGTTTTATCTTTTTTTATTTTTTTGACGTCATATTTTAGTTTTTTTCTTTCTTAGTTTTTTCTTTTTTAGTTTTTAGTCTGGTCCTTTCTCTTTGAGCCGCGAGCCTGGTATTGCGTTGCTCCAGTGTTTCGTTTTGGTGTTCAATTTTTGGTAACATATTAGGATAATTTCTTTTTGACATTAATTGACACTTTGACAATTTTTCCTTGAGCAGCAAGCATTTTAAACTTCAACAATTTCTACTAAACTTCAAATTTTTTGTTTTCTGATTTAAGGTTTTCGAATTACATTTAATCCATTGTCAAAATATAATGGAAATATTTGTGGAATCACCAGTTTTTTACATTTAAAGCAATTTAATAATTATTTCTTTTTGACGTTAATTGACATTTTGACAAATTTTCTTTGAGTAGAAAGAATTCTAAACTTCACCAATTTCTACTAAACTTCAAACTTTTTGGGGGGCTAGAGTTGTGACATATGGTGATTGTCTTGCCTGATTAAATCCTGGTGTCTGCTGTATAACCTGACCCTGGTACTGTATAGCTTGAGATATAGGTACAACTTGTGGAATAAATGTTGTGTACATGGGGGCCTGCCCCTGCTCATTATTTGGACCTACTGCATTTGGCCCCATCATCACTCCAGGAGAGTGATGTGGATCCCAATTTACCTGCATCCCAGGTAAAACACACCACTATACCCAAAAAATTAACAAAAATATCAAACCCTCAATTCAAAAATAATATACCACGCTGAGCCGTTTTCCTCAAGTCCTTTCACCTGGAACAACCTCTTTCTTCTTCTTCTTATTCAGCAGACGGGCTTTTCAGTCGATACTATTTAGCCATTTTCCTTTTGGCTCACTTGAGATCGACAGAGCTATGGAGCTGGTTTGTCTTATATGATTTGTATCTGCTCAGATTTCTTGAAGTATATCTTTTGATACCAGCAGTTGAATTATAAGAGAGTATATATTGATCTCTGTGCTCTGCGAGAGAGTATGGTCAGCAAGACTCTTGGCTGTTAGTGGAATTTTGTGGTGTTTGAAGTATTCTAACATTTTACATCGCAGGGTATACTGGGCAGACGTCAGCATATTACATTCAAATAGGCAGTGATCTATTGTTTCATTCTTAAGATTACATGACCTGCAAAGGGGGGAAGAGGGAACTTCGCCACTTGAATTAGGGATCTGATATGTAAATGCCTGAAAATTTAGCCCATTTGAACCTGACCGAATCCTATGATAAATCTTGGAAAGGTGCTTACTTGGGAAAGGTGATAGGGTAGGATTCTTATTATTTATCAGTACCTCTTTAAAAATTTTCAAAGATTTTGCTAATTTCTTCTTTGATTCAATACATACGTCATTGCCGAATATAAATTTTCATTTCTCAAAAAATAGATGGCTATATTGCGTGGTCATCATAAATTCAACACCTAGAAATGAGTCAAATCCCAAATTCAATGCACGAGCAAATGCATACTTTTTGAAAAATATCTGTCAAATTTCTTAAGTAAATTTTTCTCAATAGAAACATGCAGCTTAGATTCTAAGCTGTCTCTTTTACTTTAGGGGTGGATTTCTATCTCACGTAGGCCTAAGAAATTCCAACTTTGACTTTTATAGGCAACTTTCAAGCCTTCAGTATATTTTTTCTCGGGCACTTCGTCGGAATGGGGCGATTTCAAATATTTCAAGAGGGACCAATTTAATCAGAAATCAAAGCTTACTGTTTCCTTTTTAAAACATGTGATTGGAGGGCAGTCAGCTCCTTCCTGTAGCCTTCTTTTCATGTTTTTTAACGATACACCCACACAACGCTAGGTCAAAGTTCAATCAAAACCTTATATCCCCCATGGCACATTTTTAAAAGCTCGCCCCCGGATTCTGGGGGGGGGGGGCTATTTTATCCCTGCAGTTTTGTTATATTATCTCTGGTCTATTTTGAACTAAATGACTAAATAAAAATTGTTTTGGGGATATTTGGGGGAAAGAAGGTTCGGAGGGGTTGTCGCCATCGGATCAATTTTGAATCTTAAAAGATGAATTAGAGCTTACAACTTATAATCGCTTGAGTATCCTCCAAAGTTTATGCGACCATCTCTTCAACCACCATTTCCCTGGCTCTGGGGGGGGGGGTGCTGACAACGAAGTTTTGTTATCTTGTCATTGGACTATTTCAAACAAAGTGGCTCTCAAAAATTTCATTTGATATACATGGGGAAAAGAGGGTGTTTGTGTCAGGGGAGGGGGGGGGTAGATACCCTCCATCAGCTTTTGACTCATAAAAAGTTAACTAGAATTTTCAAGTTCCAATCAAATGAGCCACCTTCGAAGTTTATGCGACCACCCCTTACATAAAACTTTATACGCCACCGAGGCACAACTTGCCCTCGAACTTTGGGGGGTTGTGTCGACCCCGGAGTTTTTATTTATGTAATATTTGAACTATTTTACAAAAATGGCTATCTCAAAATTTGTGTTGAATGGATTTGCTGAATAAAGGGCTAAAGGGGCTAGTTGTGCTCGGATCGCTTTTGACTCTTCAAAAGAGAACTAAAACTTTCAATTTCTAATCAAATGTGCCACCTTCAAAGTTCATACGACCACCCCTTACATAAGAACCTTACACGTCTCCGGGGTATAACTTAAAAACTTACCCTCGGGCTCTGGAGGTTGTATAGACCCCGAATTTTTGTTATCTGATGTTTGACCTATTTAAAAAATGGCTATCTCAAAATTTATCAGATTGGTTTCGGGAAAAAAGGACTAGGGGGAGGGTTAGCTGACCTCGGACCTCTTTTAACTCTCAAAAAGTGAACTAGAACTTTCAATTTCCAATCAAACGAGCCCTTTCCAAATTTTTTACGAGCAGCTCTTCCCTAAGAACCATATATGCCCCCAGAGCATAACTTACAACGCCTGCCTCCGGGCCATGGGGTTTGCGTCGACACCGGAATTTTCTTATCTGACCTTTGAACTATTTTTAAAAGAATGGCTACCTCGAAATTTTTATCGGATGGGTTTGGGGAAAAAGGGCTTGGGGGGGGGCTAGTTGCCTTTGGATCTATTTCAACTCTTAAAAAGTGAAAAAGAACTTTCAATTTCCAATCAAACAAGCCGTCTGTGATGTTTATACGAGTATCTCTTTCATAAGAACCATGTACACCCCCAGACAAAACTTACAACGCCTGCCCCCAGGCCCTGGGGTTTTGTGTCGACACCGAAGTTTTGTCATTTAATTTTTGAAATATTTTTTTTTTAAATGGCTATCTGAAAATTTACATCGGATGGGCTTGAGAAAAAAAGGTGGGGGGGGGAGGCTAGTTGCATTCCAATCTCTTTTGACTCTTAAATAATGAACTAGCACTTTGAATTTCCAATCAAATGAGCCCTCTCCGAAGATTATACGAGCATCTCTTCGATAAAAACCATTTATGCCCCCAGAGCATAGCTTACGACGCCTGCCCCCAGGCCAAGGGGGGTTGAGTCGACACTGGAGTTTTTCTTATATGACGTTAGAACTATTTTTAATAAAAATGACTGACTCAAAATTTTTATCAGGTGGGTTTGGGGAAAAAGGACTCGAGGGGGGGGGGGGGGCTAGTTGCCTTCGGATCTCTTTTAAATCTTAAAAAGGAAAAAAGAACTTTCTATTCCAAATCAAATGAGCCCTCTATGAAGTTGATACAAACATTCCTTTCATAAGAGCCATGTACACCCCCAGACACAACTTACAACGCCTTTCCCCGGGTCCTGGGGGGTTGTGTCGACACCGAAGTTTTACTATCTAATTTGTGAACTATTTGTTTTTAAAAATGGCTATCGGAAAATTTATATCGGATGGTTTTGGGGGAAAAAGACGTGGGAGGCTAGTGGCCCTTCGATCTCTTTTGACTATTAAAAAACTAGCACTTTCAATTTCCAATCAAATGAGCCCTGTATAAAGCTTATTTGAGCATTCCATCCATAAGAACCATATATGCATCCAGGGCATAACTTACAACGCCTGCCCTTGGGCCGTGGGAGGTTTGTTTCGACACTGGTTTTTTTCTTATCTGAAGTTTTAACTATTTTTTGCAAAATGGCTACCACAAAGTTTTATCGGATGAATTTGGAGAAAAAAGGCATGGGGGGCTAGTTGCCCTTGGATCTATTTTGAATCTTAAAAAGTGAACTAGAACTTTCAATTTCCAATCAAAGGTGCCCTCTCTGAAGTTTATATGAGCATCCCTTTCATAAGAACCATATATGCCCCCAGGGCGTAACTTACAGCACCTGCCCCCAGGCCCTGGGGGGTTGTGTCGAAACATGAGTTTTTTTATCTAACCTTTGAACAATTTTTAACAAAATGGCTATATAAATCTTTTATCAGATGTATTTGGGTGAAAAGGGGCGTGGGGAGGGGGTTAGTTGCCCTCCAATCTATTTTGACTCCCAAAAACTGAACTAGAACTTTCGATTTCAAATTGAATGAGGCCTCTCTGAAGTTTGACGAACATCCCTTCTATGAGAACCCTATGTGCCCTCAAGGCATAACTTACAACGCCTGTCCCCGGGCCCTGGGGCTCGTGTCGACCCTGGAGTTTTCGTTATACGATTTTTGAACTATATTTTGAAAATTGGTTATCTCAAAGTCCTTATCGAATGGGTTTGAGGAAAAAAAAAGCGTGGAGGGGGTGGGGGGGGGGCTTGTTTCCCTCCGATTTCTTTTGACTCTTAAAAATTGCAATATAGTTTTCAATTTCCAATCAAATGAGCTCTCTCTGAAGCTTATACGAGCATCCCTTCCATAAGAACCATATATGCGTCCCTATGCACCTCAGGGCATAACTTACACTCCCTGCCCCTGGAACCTGGGGCTTGTGTTGATACTGGAGTTTTTTTTTATATGATGTCTGACTATTTTTAACAAAATGGCTATCTAAAAATTTTTATGAGATGCATTTGGGAAAAAAATATTGTAGGGGGCTCCTTGCCCTCCGATCACTTTTGACTCTTAAAAAGGGGCACTATTTACCTTCCTGTTTCCAATCAATGAGCCCCCTCTCAACTTTATGCAACGACCCGTTCCATATGAAGTACCACTGGGAGAAAAAAACAAAAAACATTGGAGCCGCATGGGTTTACTATGGACAAAGCTATAGCGTTGCCTCTGACAAAATCCTCATTCTTTGCCATATATTGTTTGGATTCATGACGAATAGAAAGATTCGAAAATCAGTTCTCTACTTCTAGCGCAAAGTTGACATTATTGCTTCCTTCTTTTGTTTCTTCTTCGTATTTCATTCATAACCTTATTCCCTATATGATACATGTACACTAGCACAATGACCACGACACGTGGGTTTTACAAATACTAACATACCTGTCTGCTGAACTCACGCAAGAAAACTTTTCCAGCAATTAAAAAAATACTAATGAAAGACGAAGTCACTTTTTGCAAATGCATGAAAGCCAGAATGCCAGTCCCCTTTGTTGAATCAACAATTTTTATTCAACAAAGTATAGTCTATCCAACTTTGCACAAAAACTTACAATGAAACCTTTGTTCTAATGTGGGCATTACTCGTAGTTTTAGGCTCTTACCGAAGGGGCTATAATCAATTGATACTTCTAGTTTCATTTATCTGGCGATACGATTTTTCACAATAAAACCACTATAATCATCGTGTAGGAGAGTAGATTAATTTTTTGATTTGTCATATGCGGGTCAGGGTTTGATTTCTGCTACTGCAAAGTTAGCAACATTCACCGTCACTGGTTCTGGGGGATCTTTCTCCTTTCTATTTAGCATCACTACTGACAGTGCACAACCTGTTAAATCAAAATATATTCAGCACTTCTCCTTGAAAAACAAATAATGGAAAGCGACTCCATTTCTTATAATTACATGGAAACCAGACTCAAGCCCTAGGGCTCAGCTAAGTTTTGAACCATAATCTTTACAACAATTAAATAAAAAGAAACAAGTTTTTTTTAAAATGAAAGTAAGGAGCGACATTAAAACTTAAAACGAACAGAAATTACTCCGTATATGAAAGGGGCTCTTCCTCCTCAACGCCTCCCTCTGTACGCTAAAATTTGACTCTTTATCTTAACTCTACTTTTTAAAAAAGGAAAAAAACTTTAGCATAAGGACCGGGGCATTGAGGAAGAAAAGCCCCTTTCATATACGGAGTAATTTCTGTTCGTTTACCCCTCGTCAATACCTCACTCTTTACACTAAAGCTTAAATTCTGTCCCAATTCCTTAAGAATGACCCTTGAATTACAAAGGCCGTAGAATAAATAGTTGAAATTACTAAAAATGCTTTCGCGTAAAGAACGAGGTATTACGAGGAGGTAAACCCCTCATATGCGCAATAATTTCTCCTCGTTTCAAGTTTTAATGCTGCTCCTCACTTTCAGTAGAAAAAATTCTCATATTTATTTTTTCCTTGTTTTTTTTTTAAATAATGTAAAAAAATCCTGCACACTCTTCATTGAAAGTCTCTTCTCCCATGAGAAGTTTTTCCATGGAAAGACCCTCCCGCGTAACCCCCCCCTCAACTCTCCCTCCCAAACCAAACAAATCCCCCTGAAAACGTCCGTATCCTTCCCAGTAACCATTACTATACGTAAATACAGGACAAAGCTTGTAACTTGCAACCCCTCCCAGGGAGACTGTGGGGTGGTAAGTCATCCCCAAAGACATAGTTATTAGGTTTTTTGACTATGGTGAATAAAATGGCTATCTCAGAATTTTGATCAGGTGACTTTGGGGAAAAAATGAGCGTAGGAGGGGGCCTAGGTGCCCTCCAATTTTCGGTCACTTAAAAAGGGCACTATAACTTTTAATTTCCGTTAGAATGAGCCCTCCTGCGACATTCTAGAACCACTGGGTCGATACAATCACCCCTGGAGTAAAAAAAACAAATAACCACGCATCCGTGATTTGTCTTCTGGCAAAAAATGCGAAATTCCACATATTTGTAGATAGGAGCTTGAAACTTCTACAATAAGGTTCTCTGATACGCTGAATTTGATGGTGTGATTTTACGTTAAGATTACGTGAAGATTGTATGACTTTTAGGGGGTGTTTTCCCCTATTTTCTAAAATGAGGCAAATTTTCTCAGGCTCGTAACTTTTGATAAGTCATAATGTAATTGACCTATCGTAACTTTTGATAATTTTTTTGATGTAGCTATTGGTATCAAAATTCCATTTCTTAGAGTTTTGGTCACTATTGAGCCGGGTCGCTCCTTACTACAGTTCGTTACCACGAACTGTTTGATCCTGACTTCAACAGAGTTTAACTTCGCCATCTTTCAACAAAAATTCATCTTTGAAGCGTTTGTCTTATAGATATTTTGCGTTGTTTTAGGTTCGAGCTCAGGGTCTAATAAGCAAATAATGCGTTTAGTTTCAGTTGCTTGATGACGAATTTTCATTAATCACCTTAAAGCACTAAAGACATAAAAAATAAAAACATTTTTACCCAAGACCCTATGTTATGTCTATAAATCGTTGAAAAACAGGCTTTTCTACGATTCTTCCTTTGGTTGTTACACCATTCTCTAGATTTCTTAGTTGCGTGAAATCTCTTCTTTGTTGTCACACTGAGTCGTAAAAATAAACAAGCAGGAACTTTTCTTGTTGAAATTCAAGCCCAACCAAACGGTTACAACACCCAATTTATCAGCATATGATCGTTGAGCAACGCAACAATCGATGGGGTGGTACAACCGCTACACTCAATAGGGCTTTGGAACAAATATAGGCTAGTAGGAATATGTAATAATTGAGAAATAAAATAGTTATTATTAGAAGCAGGAGAAAAAAAAAGATTCTATTGATAGTTTAACAGTCAACTAAAGGAATATATATGCAGAATATAATAGCCTAATGAGTCTTTGTAAAAAGATGCTTTTGTACTAAGTAATAATTTAGGAGGTATTTTAATAATTTAATTTACTAACTATAACTTTAAAGTAACTTAACTAATACTTTGGAGCGATTAATCTTGAATAATTTTAATAGTATCTATATTAACGCAAAGCTTATATTTATGGCAGTATTTGTCCTTTCCTATAAAAATCAGGAAAGCAAGAGTTTCTAGAGCTCCATGACGATTTTTGCTGATTTTCTGCTAATTTTTTGCAAACACTCCTTATGTTCAAACTTGGCACCCGCTGAGTGTAAAACTATGTAACAGTGTACGGAGGTCTTTTTCCATCAGAAATTGAGTTCCCTAGTTTTTCCCAATTTTCTTTATTGTCGTGCAAGTTTCCACCTAACCAATTTAAATAATCAAATATCAATTTTAATATCCTTTGGCACTTTAACTCTCTTAAGTTGTCGTAAGAAACAAGCCTAAGTCATATTTGATTTCTCGTAGAAATTATTTAGCTATTTCCTAACTAACATGAAAATGGTGAGCATCACAAGGTACTTACTAGCACTATTACTTACTTGAAGTACTTTTGCTTATGGCTCAAGTTCTTTTCATCGAAATACGTTGATGAAAAGAACCAAATAAAAGCATAATACAAGCAAACTAAATACAAGCAAAAAGAAGCATAAGAATTATGGCATCCACGTAATCACATTTTTTGGAGGGGGAAGAGGAGGGAAATACAAAATAACATTTTATTTGAAACTCTGAATAGGAAGTGCCAAGAAAATAGGGAAAACTTAAGAATTTAGGAAGGGTGTCTAGCAAATGTTAAATAATTAAAAAACATTCGGGAGAGTTGTCTTAGGATAATTTTAGGTGCTCGTTTGACTGCTTGTAACAATAAGCTGCACAAAAAAGTGGTTTGATTCCCGTTTTTTGGGCTATTTCCAAAAAAAGGAAAGCAAGCATAGGTCACTTCTTAAGGAAAAACAATGACAAATCGCCAAAGATCGTCCTTTTTGGCCATCAATACAGGGTCAAACGAAAACCAGGTTGTGCCCTAGTGAGGCGTGAAGGGCCTATAAAGAAAAATTTCAATGGGATTGGGAAGGAGCAGGGGCGTGCACAGCTGTATTGGCCTCAGACGGCTTGGTACTGCAAAAAGTGGCTAGTAGTAGAAGTAAATATTTACATTTTAAGAGGTTTGCTATTTGAACTTTCTATACATATCTTAGCTTCTAGTGAATCAAATTACAAGTTAAAAGTTTCGCCCTGTATATTTTTAGAAGAAGTATTTAAAAAAAATCCCATTGATACTTAACTATCATACAGCACATGAATTAAGATTTCATCTTCATCTTTTAAGGTTTGAGACTTCATTTACCGCCTGGAAGCAATTTGTATTTTGACTCATGATGCCCCTAAAACACCCAATTTTTTTTCTTGTGCATACAAAATAAATAAAATATACAGTTACAACGCCATTTAGGAACCTACCGACAGTTTTGATAATAAAGGAAAAATCGTCTTCAACAAATTCTTTATGGACATACGTTACCTTAAAATTACTTTACAAGCCTCAGCGTCTACTGCTACTACTACTACTACTAAATCACTGCAGCACCAAGCCGTCTGAGGCCGACACAGCTACGCACGCTCCTCCTCCAACCTCCCCCATTTCCTTTAAATATTTAATTATGACATCCTCCCACCCCAGACGAGGACCACCTGCTTTCCGTGTAGCTCTAGTTGGTTGGCCGAAAAGGACAATCTTCGACAATCTGTCATCCTTCATCCACAGAACGTGGCCAAGCCATCTCAACATTTTTTTCATTATAGCCCTAGAAAGTGAATTGAGCCACTTTATTCGTACAACCTACTGTTTGGAATACAGTCAGTCAGCCGGGTACCCAAAACAATCCTTATGCAATTTTTCCGGAAAACATCTAGTAAATGTTTGTCCACTTTTAGGAGCACCCATGCTTCAGAGCCATATTTGACCACTGTCATAACTGTTGCTTCCAATATTCTAATCTTGGTTTGCAGACTTATTTTCCTATTCTTCTAAACCTTCTTTAACTGTGAAAAAACACCCTGAGCCTTACCTATTCTACTTTCAACGCCTTCACTGCTCCCACCTTCCTTACTAATAATACTACCAAGGTAAGTGAAGCTGCCCACCTGATCAATCTTTTCGGTAGACAACGTCACCTTTTCATCTTCACTTATTCCTAACCTTAATGACTTAGTCTTCTTAATATTAATTTTCAAACCTATTCTAGCACCCTGAACTTGCAAAACCTCTAAAAATTTATTCATTTTGCTCACACTTTCATCTAATATACTTAAATCATTAGCATAATCTAAGTCCAGAAGATTCCCCCCCCCCCCCATTTGATTCCGTGGTCTCCAATTACATTTCCTATGCTTGCTCCTTAAGACGAAGTCCATGAAATGATCCATATAAAGGGGTATAGAACACAACCCTGCTTAACTCTTGATTTAATACAAAATCAGTTGCTAACCTCATTTCCTACCTTAACCGCAGCAGTATTATTCTCGTACATAGCACGAATCATTTTAATGTATTTGTCTGGTATACCATATAAGAATAAAACTTTTACTAAAGCTTCTATCAACAGAATCGAAAGCTTGCTCATAATCGATAAAACTTAGGATCAAAGGTGTTTGACAACACCTTTTCTACAACCGCATTGTTCTTCTCTTAAAACTCTGTCTACAGCATCTCTCAGTCTAAAAATTATCATACTACTAAGTAATTTACTGCCAACAGAGACCAGACTAATGACTCGATAATTACGACACTCAATCTTGTCACCTTTGTTATACAGTGGTTTAATTAAGGTATTCCTAAAATTGTTAGGTACTTTCCCCTTTTCAAAAATCATATTCATAAACTTCAGTAGCTTATTTCTAACCTCAGAGCCCCCATATTTAAGAAACTCATTTATCACACGATCAGCATCTGGGGCCTTATTATTTTTAATCTATTTAGTACTGTCGCTAATTCTTCCTCACAAAAAAATATTCCTTCACATCCAAGGTTATTCATCTTCATCTATATCTTTTTCCTGCAACTGTATCTCGGTTTAGCATTTTCTCAAAATGTTCCACCCGTCTCTTTTTAACTATTTCTTTATCACTAATTGTGGCACCATTCCTATCTTTAACTGGGACTAGTCCGGATTGACTACTCCTTCTCAATTTATTAACATGCCAGTATAATATTTTGCTATTATGCCGTCCAGCTGCATCTTCCAGATCCTCAGCAATTTTGTCCATGGCCTCCACTTAACATATCCTTAGTTCATATTTTAATGCTTTCTCCACTTTCTTTATATTCCTTTTGTTTTCATATGATCTATTACTCCAATAATTCTTGTACAATCTCCTTTTCATCTCTGTTAAACATAAGCTTTTTCACTAATATTCCTAGTTGTAGTCTTAACAGTCTTCCCTAAGACACCATGAGCAACTTCACATATTGTTGAATTTTAAACTCTCAAGTTTAGTATTCGACTGTTCCTGGAAGAATTCCCTCAAATTTTTATTCCGGAGTCTACCAACATCATAACTTTCCGGGATGTAGTTACACTTCCGAAATTTCAGCTTTAAATTAACCTTGGACACTACTAGATGGTAATCTTTACTTTTAACATAAATAACAGCACTCCTATATATACCTCAGTGGCACCTGATAGTAAAAAAAAAAAAAAATAAGTGGCCCATTAGCGATCCCTCCCATGGGACTAACCATCATCAGGAGCTGTTAAGAATTTGTCGTTTGAACATAAATTTGATCGAAAAGACAAAGGAATTCTAAGTCCCTTTTTTCGGCAAGCTTTTCAATCAAGTGGGTAACAACATAAAGATCTGTCAACGCTACCAAATTGCTCAAATAATATTTCTTTTCAGCTGAATTTTAGCCTATACCAGCAGTATGCAAGAATATTTTTAGCGACCAAGCTTTCCTGAACTCTAAAAAGAAAATTCTACTCCGTTTAATCAAAAAGCACTATTCACACTTTCTAATGATGTAATTTTCATTAAAATTCGATTTCTCTATCCCTGGCACAAAACAGAAGACATAGAATTGTGTTTCTACATATCCGAAAAAGTAGGTGTCAGCTTTTAGTTTTCTGTAGTTTATTCGGATCCCTTGTCAAAGCTCTACAAGTTGCAGCAAGACCGCCCGATAAATTCTAAATAGTTTGGCCACACCAACTAATTTTTTTTTACAATGGATCAAACAGGGTAATCCTTTAAGGTAAAGTGTTGCCTTAACAGTTTTTTTCTTATACAGAGAGAAAGTTATCTATCCAAGGCAGCAGATCTGGAAAGGGCAACCGCCCCACTTGGCGTGGGAAAAAAAGCTCTATCATTAGATTTCAGCGACTTGTTTGAGAGATCAGTGTGGATAACACTTTATTTGCCTGCCTTAAGTCTTTAGGAAATTGTCCAGTGATTGGTGTCACCCAAGCTTACAGGACCTTTTGTAGCCTTTCATCTCGTAAATCATTGAAGCTTCAAAGAGTGTACATGTCAAAACCTTTTTCTTATTCAGAAATTAAGCAGTTTCTTAAAATGACTGAAATAGCAGACACGTCTTAGGGTTATTTACGATTCTAGAAGGGTGTAAACAGAATAACATTTTTGGATAATATTAACCAGTTATGATGTCGAAGCGAAGACAGCAGTCAACTATATGCAACTTTTTTTTGTTTGAAAGCCAGGTAACTGGAAGATTTGCGCCTAAATGAAAACAGAAATAATGAGAATGTCAGTGTTGATGGTGCCTCCAATGCTGTGATGAATGGTGAAACTATGGATGATTCGTTAGCATCAATTGCAGTGTGTAGCCACAGGCCTAACACAAACATCGAAAATATAATCCGTTTTGTGAAAATAATGTCAGAAGTGATATCGATAGAATTGCCAAACTGGGCAATCGTACGCGATATCAACTGCTTCAGAGCCTTTGGATTCCGTCATCTAACTACAGTTTCCCCAAGCAGGACAAAAGAATCAGGACAGAGACAAAAAAAAAATTTCAATTGTACTCGCTAGAAAAAGTTATACTGGCTAGTTTTCACAAATAAGATGAGAGGCTTATTTTGTAAATATTACGTATTTTAACGTCCGTGGGCCTGGAGGCTTCGATTAAAACCAAAAGTTGGTAAAGAAGCCCCTTGTGACTTTTGCTAAGCTAACTGAAAAAGATGACGATGTGGTTTCTGGTGAAACTAATGTAGTACCACCGTGATCCAGTTGACGCAGGCACATATTTCCTTCTAAAATATGATAAACCTGTAACCAGAATTTTAAGCCTTGTGAACAAACAACCCAACCAGGTGCAGGAAAACAGAACGAAATTGAAGCCAATTCTAAAATCAGTTATTTTCTTAGGTCAACAGAACATTACTCTCCGTGGCCATAGAGACGATGGAGAATTAATGGCAGAGAAAAATCCATTGACAAACGAAGGGAAATTTTGAAAAATTTTAAGGTACCATGCATATGGCGGAAAAATCACTTTAAAACATCATTTGGAAACCTCAGGTGCCAATGCCAATGATATAAGCAAAACAATAGAATTAATTAATTGCATGTTGTGCTAAAGAGATTTTTTAAGAAATTATCGTAAGAGTTCATTCTGCCAAGTTCTACATAGTGGTTGTTGAAGAAACAACGGATGTGTCACAGAAGTCACAAATAAGTATTACCCTTCGCTACATATATTGCACAAGACCTGAAGATTTCGTTGTTTTTTTACACCTACACGAAACATGTTACTCGGACAGGATTCAAACCTATCACTATAGGGGAAACACCTAAAATGTTGTGTTGGACTTTCATCGATCTCTTGGGCTAGACTTGGAAAATTGTGCGGGTGTAGGCACTGGTGGATGTGCTATGATGATTTCAGAACATTGTAGTGCTGTAAATAAAGTTCAGAAGTTAGCAAAGAATGCCCTGCGTTGCCCATGTTTAAACCACGCTATATATCTTTCCACGTAAAAACTTTTTCAGTGAAGTGTGTTAGAAACTACATCAGAATAATACAAGAAATAGTTGCTTATTTTTGGTGGTTCTGCAAAGTGATACTATGTTTGAACCAGAGTAAAGAGAGTACAGCTATCTGGCATGTGTGAAATGCGCTAGATCTAGACACGATTCCCTGATGCAGTTCCTGGTAGAGCTCCCTAGAATCGTGGAAGCTCTTAAGATCATCAGTGGCTTGGCAGAATGCATACCTGCATAAATACCAAATCCTTATTGACTACTGTCTTATCCTCCAATCTGATGATAAAAATTTACTTCCTTCGTAATATATCTGGACTGCTTTTACCGCTCAGTCGACTGTTTCAGAAGAAGAGCTTGTATCTTACGTTTGCAGTAAGCCATGTTAAGGACTTTCTTATCCAGCTGGAAGTCAGGCGTCGGAAGAGTGAAAGCGAGTAAAAAAAAAAAAAGAAACACACATATTTGACGAGGTAACATAGTACCAACTAAGCAAGGCTCAGAAAAACCGTCTTAGGAATAGAGAACAAGCAAACAAATCAGGGTAATGTGCCATTCAATTAACGCGAGGAATATTATAGACTGTCAGTTTTTATTCCCCTGTTGGACAAGATTATTTTGGACTTACATAGCCGATTTTCAGTGAAAAAGCTGGACACTTTCAAGCTCTATTTTTTTTTGCCAATAAATTGTATAGAAACGAAGAAACAAAAATTTGCTAATAAGATTCATGACTTATCAACGTGATATTGGTCAGTAATCAGTTTCCCCTTACAGTTAAGCTTGTGAATCTACCCTGACCGGAGAAGCGACATAGAAAGCTCGGTGGGTTCATCTGAGAGATACCAAAAGAGGTACACGTAGAATACCTGAAACACTAAGGGAAACTTAAAACAGAAATAGAACTGCAATGCTAATATTTTCCTGAATAGTTCAGCGCTCTTGCAAATCCTCACAACCTTACCTTTCAGTTTAAAGTCTGTTGAACGAAACTTTCTAACTTAAGAAGATTGAAAACGTGGTTAAGAAATTAAATGACGGAGGACAGACTCACCGGACTTGCCTTTCTTCATGTTCACAGCGTTATTGATGGATTTGATAATGGTGGAAATAAGAATTCATTGTATAATGTTGATAGTGTTTATATAAATATGGTTTTACAGAACTGACAGCTAAATGACAAATAGAAGCAGAGGCATGCAACTTTCAATATCAGTAACTCCGTTAGGCTTAATTTAGAATGGAAATACTTCGTAACGAGCCCCCCCCCCTCCTTCCTAAAATCCAAGATCCGCTATTGTCTATCCAGCTTTATTGATGAAAAGAAAGAATTTATATTTCAAATTTTTCTTTCCATCAATAAATCATGATAGACAACTTCCTCCTAATCCAGGTTAGTTGCTTAGATATAACGAGTTACTTATCCAGCTTTATTCATGAAGTTCATCTTATTGACTATTATTGATCCTACAGATAAATACAGAATTATTTTTTGGGAAACAGATGGGGCAAGGGGTTATTCTTTATAGGAATCAAGCTTTTTTGAGATTGTATTGATTGAAAGGCTGTAGTTTGTTGTTAGGTGATACGATGAGAGTAGAAACAGAAATATATATCGTTTTCTGGAAGGGATATCTATTTAGTATAAAGTAAGTAAGTAAGTAAAACAGTTCAAAATAGGGATGATACCTTTTTTATTGACAGTGAAATATAAAATTATTTAACTGGATATTTCGAACACATATACAGTGTTCATCATTAGCAGTAAAACTAAAAGACATGAATAAAAATAAACAGAATTTATACCTAATAAACTAATTACATATAGTTTATTGCTCTTATTTATTTCAATGCAACAGCCGAGGCAAATCTCCTAGGTATATATTTTCTGAATATTTATGGCACTTGGTATTAACCAAGTAATATATAGCGATCACAAATTCTGTCGGTCTGTCTGTCCCGGTTTTGCTACTTTAGGTACTTCCAGGTAAGCTAGGACGATAAAATTTGGCTGGTGTATCAGGGACCAGACCAGATTAAATTGGAATAGTCGTTTTCGCGATTTGACTATCTGGGGGGGGGGAGTGGGGGGTCGGTTAATTCGAAAAAAAAGAAAAATGAAGCATTTTTAACTTACGAGCTGGTGATGGGATCTGAATGAAATTTGATTTTTGGAAGGATAACTTGTCTCAGAGCTCTTATTTTAAATCCCGACTAGATCCGGTAACAATAAGGGGAATTGGGGGGGGGGGACCTAAAATCTTGCAAAACGCTTACAATGGAGGGGTTGGGATGAAACTTGGTGAGAAAAATAAGCAGAAGTCGTAGATACGTGATTGACATAACCGGAATGGATCTGCTCTGTTTGGGGGAGTTGGGGGGGGGAAGGTTAATTCTGAAAATTACAAAAATGAGGCATTTTTAACTTACAAAGGAGTGATCGGGTCTTAATGAAATTTGAAGTTTGGAACAATATCATATCTCAGAGCCATTATTTTGAATCCCGACTGGATCCGGTGATTTTAGGGGGAATTGAGGGGGGGGGGGACCTAAAATCTCGGAAAACACTTAGATCTGAGAAATTGGGATGATACTTGGTGGAAAAAACAACAACACAAATCCTAGATACGTGATTGATGTAACCGAAACGGATCCGCTCTCTTTGGAGGAGTGGGGGGGGGATTAATTCTGAAAAATTAGAAAAAATGAGGTATTTTAACTTACGAAGGAGTGATCAGATCTAAATGAAATTTCATATTTAGAAGGACCTCATAAATCAGATATCTTATTTTAAAACCCGACTGGATCCAGTGTCATTGAGCGGAGGGGGGGGGCGGAAATCTTGGAACAGATTTAAAGCGGAGAGATCAGGATGAAACTTGGTGAGAAGAATAAGCACCAGTCCAAGATACGTCACTGACGTAACTTGACATAACCGAACCAGATCCGCTCTGTTTGGGAGAGTTGGGGGGGGGGGCAATTCTGAAAATTAGAAAGAGGTATTTTTAACTTACAAAGGAGTGATCGGATCTTAATGAAATTTGATGTTTGGAATAATATTATATCTCAGAGCTCTTATTTTGAATTCCGACTGGATCTGGTGATTTTGGGGGGAATGGAGGGGGGAAACTAAAAAATCGGAAAATGCTTAGAGTTGAGGGATCGGGATGAAACTTGGTGGGAAAATAAACAAAATTCCTAGATACGTGATTGATATAACCGGAACTGATCCTCTCTCTTTGGGGGAGTTGGGGTGAGGGTTAATTCTGAAAAATTGAAAAAAAAAAAAGGTATTTTTAACTCACGAAGGAAAGATCGGATCTTAATGAAATTTGATTTTTGGAAGGATATCGTGTCTCAGAGCTCTTATTTCAAATCCCGACCGAATCCGATAACATTGGGGGTCAGTTCAAGGGGGGACCTAAAATCTTGGAAAAAGCTTAGAGTGGAGGGATCGGGAAGACTTGTGGTAAAATAATCGTAAGTCCTAGATACGTGATTGAAATAACCAGAACGGATCCGCTCTCTTTGGGGGAGTTGGGAGAGGAGGGTTAATTCTGAAATATAAAAAAATGAGGTATTTTTAACTTAAGAAGGAGTGATCAAATCTTAATGAAATTTGATGTTTAGAAGGTTATCGGGTCTCAGAGCTCTTTTTAAAATCCCGACCGGTTCCGGTGAAGGGGAAGTTGGGGGGGAGGGGGGGGGGCGGAGCCTAAAATATTGGAAAACGCTTAGAGTGGAGGGAGTAGGATGAAACTTGTTGGAAAAAATAAGCCCAGGTCCTAGATACGGGATTGACATAACCGGAACAGATCTGCTCTCTTTGGGGGAGTTTTTATAATTCAAAAAAATTAGAAAAATGAGGTATTTTTTACTTACGAATACGTGATCGTATCTTAATGAAATTTCATATTTAGAAGGACCTTGAAACTCAGATCTCTTACTTTAAATCCCGACCAGATCCAGTGTCATTAGGGGGGGGGGGTGGAAATCTTGAAAAACGCTTAAAGCGGTGAGATCAGGATGAAACTTGGTGGGAAGAACAAGCACAAGTCCAAGATAGGTGACTGACATAACCGAACCGGATCCCCTCTTTTTGATGGAGTTGGGGGGGGGGGAACAATTCGGAAAAATTGGAAAAAATAAGGTATTTGTATCTTACGAATGGGTGATATGATCTCAATGAAATTTTATATCTAGAAAAATCTTGTCCTTTAGAACTCTCATTTTAAATCTTGACCAGATCCGTTGACATCGAAGGGATTTGGAGGGGGAAACTGGAATTGTTGGAAAACGTGAAAATCGAGGTATCTTACAAATGGGTCATTGGATCTTAATGAAACTTGATATATAGAAGAATCTTATGTCTTATAAGGGAGCTGGGGGTTGTTAATTTGGAAAAATCAGAAAAATTGAGGTATATTTAACTTAAGAACGGGTGACAGGATCTTAATGAAATTTGATATTTAGAGGGATCTCATGTCTCAGACCTCTTATTTCACATCCTGATCAGATCTTTTGACATGAAGTAGGAGGGGGAAACCGGAAATCTTGGAAAACGCTTATAAATGTCGTAGATACGTGATTGAAGTCACCGGACTGGATCCACTCTTTTTGGTGGAATTTAGTGGTGGGGTTCAGTGCTTTGGCGAGTTTCATGCTTCTGGACGTGCTAGGACGATGAAAATTGGTAGGCGTGTCAGGGAGCTGCACAAATTGACTTGATAAAATCGTTTTCACCGATTCGACCATCTGGGGGATTGAAGGAAGAGGAAATATCAGAAAAATTTAAGTATTTTTAACTTACGAGTGGGTGATCGGATCTCAATGAATTTTAATATATAGAAGGACCTCGTGACTCAAAGCTCTAATTTTAAATCCGGCATTAAGCCTCTGATTTTCTTTTTAAAGCAATCTATTGATTCTTAAAATTTGGCTAGAGCTCAAACCATATGAGCTTTTGTCCCTTCCGACCTTGTCACAAGTGCCGAATGAGCTCCTAGCTCTTGTTTTCTTATGCTTTTTAAGAGAGGATATGGCACTTACTATTTAGCTTAGCCTAAATATATCATTTCAAAGACTAAAGAATAAGAATTAATCACTTATATTTTTATAGTTAACATTATTTATGATTTTCCATAGTACTAAAATCGTTTTCAATATTCTGAATGATTAATTTAGGCAAAGATGAAAAAAACACAGATATAACCCTATATTGAGGGTTTCACAGAATGAATGATGGTAAAACTTTCTGTCTTCTAAGTCTCACCCAGTGGTTTTATTTTTTAATATCTAGCGAACAAAAATACCATCAATCTCGAAGTACCAAGGACATCAAATGAAAAAGTTTTTTTTGGCCCCTGTTTGGTCTATTCATACATGAAAACCACGATCTTCTAAGATTTTGTTTGTCACTTTTTCCATATTATGAAATTTTCAAGTCAGTGTAAAATTTTCTTCAATACTGTCACGCTGAATTGTGAAAACAAATAAGTAAAACTAGTTTAACACATTAAAGTGATTTTTGCTATGTACAAGAATGAAAATGCTGCATTTAAGGTAGGAAATGAGGTTGGTAGCTGGTTTCGTATTGAATCAAGAGTTAAGGCTTGTATTCTATCCCCATTTCTAAGGATCATTTCGATGAACTTTGTCTTAAGGAGGAGAAAAAAGTTAATGGGGGAATAAGGAATCAAATGGGAACGTAAAACTCTCCTGGATTTCAATTATGCTGATGAAAACAGCATCCTAGACAAAAATGCTATCAACAAAAGTTCCCAAAAGCCCGGGAGAAAGCTTCCGTGCGTGTTATTGCTAAGATGGATTACTCCAAATGCTGTCATGACCTCTGACCCATATCAATAGCCTCCAATTTACTCCAACTGAATGAGTCGTTGATATGTAGCGAACTACTGTCACAAATAAGCACTTGCCTAGACCCATTCAACTTAATATGCCACATTACAGCTTTGCTGAACATGAAACGGGTGGGTGCTAGAAAAGCCATTCCACTATTCATAGTAGACTTCCTGAGACATCGATATCCGTGCGTCCATACACTAGTTTCCGAGGGTCTTGGCTCTAAACGGCCGGAGTCAGCAAGTTGCTTGCGTCACGGCACTAAACTTGCTGTACTCCATTTTTTAGCCATCAATAGCTATGTTTTTTGGCAACACTGGTAAAAGATTAAAATTTATGCGTTATGTGCCTTGCTAAAATACAAGTTCATTGAAAAGTTTCGAGTAATCCCCCAGTTCAATAGTGACCTAAAAGAAAAATTGAAAGATCAGTTGAGTTCAAATGGGCTTCATATTAATGTTATTTCGGCCAAAGTCTTTCGCTTCAATCCCCTGAAACGGGAAGTTGCTTTCCCTCATTCCTAACTGGCCGATCCATTGCAGTTGAAGCTTCTGATGAGCATATTCCAGTCGAATATGGAGTGCCACAAGGCTCAGTTCTTGGGCCATCCCTTTTCCTCATATATGTCAACGACCTCTATCGACTATTTAGCAACCCACGATCTGATTTCTGTTGTCATTTGTGCCAGAAAGGAGATGCTGTGGTTGAAGCCTTGGATACGCCTGGTCAACATGAAGAACTCTTTGCATTCGCCGACGACACCACCCTGGGGGCTGCAGCACCTGATGAATCATCTCTTATCCTCAAGCTACAATTGATGGCAGAAAATATATATCGTTGGTTTGATGCAAATTTGTTAGCTTTGAATGTAAAAAAATCGTTTCTTCTTATATTCTCCCGCATAGGCAAAAGCTGCCCTACAGTGACAGAGCTTAAAACATCTAAGGGATCCATATCCCGCCCAGCTGACCGGTTTATTCGATTCCTTGGGATACTTCTGGATGAAAATCTATCTTTCAAACGGCATACTGAGTCAATGAGATTAAAGGTTTCTCGAGGCCTTGGAATTATTCGAAAGCTGAAGCGAGTCTTTCCTTTCTCTATCCTTCGTCTATTATATTTCTCTCTTATTTACCCTTATTTATGCTACTGCTCGTCAGTGTGGATGTCAACATTTCCATCTGTACTTACACCTTTACATAATCTCCAACTGAAAGCAGCAAAAGTTCTTCAGTCTACCACCCATATTTCTGTTGAACTTCTGAAGATTAAAGATATTCATACATTACACCTCTCTTTCATTGCGTTTCAGTATTTCCGTGGAGACCTTCCATCAAGTTTTTCCGGGCTTTTTGAAATTGTTCGAAATGTCAGTCCTTATGAAACTAGAAACAAGGATGATGTGCTAGTGCCATCCACCCCTGCAGTGCGCTCGGACTTTGGTCTGATAGTTGCTGTCGGACGTGCCTGGAATTCCATTCCTGTTGGGATTCGACGGTCCTGTACCATAGGATCCTTCAAGAAACGGTTGAAGAATTTTTTAATCAAAAAAAAATAATTTAAATTATAATATTGATCAGTTATTTATATTGTTTAGTTATCAAGATTTAATTTATTTATTTAATTATTTAGATTGAATTTATTTATTTAGATTTGGGTGGTGTGAGTGTTGGATCCTCGATGTATATATATTTTTTTTTTTTTTATTTATTTTTTGTAAGTAGGTGGTGCGGAGACCGGTTGTACTCGGGTGAGGATTGGTGAGTAGACTCTAAATATATTTTAAGTGTGAATGTAATTAATAGTTATTTATGTTTTGTTTTGTTGTTTTTTTTTTCCCAAATAACGGGCCATTGAGCCCTTTGGGATATTTTTTGTTTATAAATGGATGGATATTGGTAATAAAAGGAACTTGAACTTGATTCATGGTACTCTACCACTTCGACTGCACTTGTCCTTGATGTGACGTTCAGTAACGATTGATCATTTAGCCCCCACGTTGCGAAGCTTGTAAGTAAGGGGAACTATGCGCTGCAATCCTTATTTACATTCCATCGATTCGGGTTTTCTATAAGGCAATTAATGCTTGCATACACGTGCTGTGCCTTCCTTTTGCTTGATTATGCATGCCCAGTTTCCTTATGCATGTTATCCATCATCCTACGAACCAAATACATCACTTAAGAATCTGCCCTGGCAGCTCGTGTTGTCTAAAGAACACACGTGCCATTTGATGTGTAAGTTTGCACATTTCCGTGCTTCTCCTATAAATACCGTTCCCTCCTACCCTTCACCGCTGCAGCCAACCGACACACAACACAAGAACAAGCTTGAACCAGTGCACTGCAGATCTAATTGTTTAGTAAGTCATCCGTTCCTTTTTTGTTGCTAGTTAAGTGATTAATCTAACTTGGGGTTCAGTATGTTGCAGCATAAATTATTTGCAGCACACGCCATAAATGCGTTAGCTAGTTTATTAAATAATTATTGAAAATTAACTATTTTTGGAGGTTTTGAGATTTTAGGGCACACGAAAAGGCTTAAAAATTAATGTTAAGAAGACCTAACTCATTTAGACTAGGAACAAGTGAAGGTGAAGAGTTGATGCTGAGTTACGAGAAGATCGGTCAGTTGGATAGCTTTATTTACCGACTGATAGTATTATCAATAAAGAGGGTGGACGCAGTGAATATGTTAAAGGTAGAATAGTCAACGCAAGAGATTGTTCTTTTGGGCTAACCATCTAGGGCCAGACGAAATTGGTCCCCAAATTGGGTGGGAGGAGGTCGTACGGAACAATTCAAGGGAAGTTAGAACTTCTTGGAAGGATGTAAAGAGGGAGGCTTTAATTAGATTGGGATGGAAGAGAAGCGTACGAAGCTGTGCTGGTCTCAGCTGGCTTGGTGCTTCAGTGATTTGTTAGTAATAGAAGTAAAATTAGTTTGTTAAATTTGGCACAGCATTTAAGCAAAAATTTAAAGATAAACAATCTGTTAATTTCCAGAAGCAAGTACGCCTTCTTACACTTTTTGGTGTCAATAGTTTTTAGATTATTTTTCATCCACACTTACTTTTTTATAATTCGGCACCTCCTACTACCAAAACCGTATAACTGCATACGGAGGTCTTTTTCACTACAGTCCCGTGTTCAAAACTAAGTTCGGAATTTTTCCTGACTTTTAAGGACATGATTGTGTAAGCTTACACTTAA
Organism: Artemia franciscana; assembly: GCF_032884065.1. Classification (NCBI taxonomy): domain Eukaryota; kingdom Metazoa; phylum Arthropoda; class Branchiopoda; order Anostraca; family Artemiidae; genus Artemia; species Artemia franciscana. The sequence continues at coordinate 41,697,112 of NC_088876.1, forward strand.
CAAATTAAAACACATATTTCATTTTGACTGTCTGGTTCTTTAAGAGAAAGAGCCGTGGGTCGTCTTTTTTAAAGAGACATGAACAATCATATGTCAAGAAACTTCGACATTTCCATGCACAGTCTTCCAAAAAAAAAAAAACATAGACAACATTTTTCTTGTCGTCTACGTACTTGAATTACCAACTTAAAAAAAAAAAAATGTCCATCAGTGTAATTTTTACGTAGCCTCTGGTAGTGCAGTTGAGAGATCTCTGTTTGACAATATAGGGCCCAGTGGTGTCATTTCAGCTGACACATGGCTGGCAGGGAAGGAAACCCACCAGTTAAATAAATTCCCGTAAACGGTGTCATAATTAACACAGGAGGGCCTATTTATATTACTACTTAATAATTTATAGGTCCTTAATATGCTTGTCAATAGCAATATATGCGTAATTGATAATATGCCCTAGCCTAGGTTAAGACCTAGATTATGCCTTGACCAAAGAAGCCAACAACATTTCAAAATTCAAAACACTTTTAATTTATGGTGGTTCCTAACGCCACAAAAATTACATTCTTTAGCTTTTACAAAGCTTTTAAGTCTGGAAGACTTATCACATGCCTCGAGTTTTGAAAACTCTCCAATCAACTGTACCAATTCCTCAAATTTACTTTATTTGACAAGTTTTAAACTTCATGGTGGAGAACTTACAAAATTTTCTGACTTACATTTATAATTACATTTTTATTTTATTATAATTATATATAATTATAGATTATAATTTATTATAATTATAATTGTTGTCAAAGAACAAAATAAACGGCATTGTATGATTTGTAATATTTCAATCTCCTAGTCTATATGTCATTAGAAAAATATCTCCACCAATCCGTTACAAACAGAAATCTTAGAAAAGCTTCCTAAAAAATAATTATACGTACAACACGAGAAATAAAAACAGTACTAGGAAAGCAAAAATCAAGCACACAAAAAACTGAAAACAAATTATTGTTTGTTCCATAGAGACATCACATCTGTATAGAGTCAAATAGAGGAAAATAGGGGATGTATGCAGGGGGGAGGGGCAAAGACTCGAGGTCAGGGTTCCCTTTGAAACCTTAAGTTTTATTGAGTTATTGAGCACTTCTTACTTTAAGATAGGAAACAATTTTTTTTATTGCCCCCACAAAAAAAAAAAATCGTGTGTATGTGCCTGAGGATGTTGAGTAGGACCTTATTTCGTTTCATTTAAAACCAAAATATTCGTTAGTCAAAGCTCAAAGCCGGATAATGAGCAAAAGCGAAAACTGTTTCTCTATATAAATTTGATACCTCTATAGATAGTTGAAACAACATGACGAAAATACAGCGACAATAAAAAGGCACTAAAATAATCAAAAAGTATTATTTTTGATTCAAAAACTACATTCTAATGGAAATTGTGCGATGTTGTCAAACCTAAAATCTGTTTTGTAACTTTTACAAATTTTTTATGAGGTTCACAAAATAGGATTCCAAATGACAATGCCGAGGTACTTGAGCAAGAGGGTGGTCAAGGGTTTTTGATAATTTTAAATTATAAGAAACATCAAAATATTCACACCTTTTAGTATCTGAACTTTTTTTTTCTCAATGATTGTTTAGGAAGCCCATCAGGTTTGCCTTGTCAGCCAGACACAGTCATCGTATCAATTGAGTTTAATATTATAGATTGCACTACACATCTCCGATCTCCCCCCCCCCCCAACAGTTCAAAAACTCACATCAATATTTTTCAGGATAGAAAAAGAACAATGTTTATTCAAAATTTTTATATTTCAGGCTAGTCTGGCCAAAAGAAAATCTTAGTCAACTAAACCTCCTACTCCCTAAAATAAACGAACATTTTCTCACAAAGGATGTCCAAATTAAAGTCCATAGTTCACTACTTCTAGGGGAAAAGATGAAACTTTCAATAGTAAAAATAAAGAAAAATTATCACAATTTTTCTATGAAATTCATATAACGAAAAGATTTATTCCAACAACGTCTATTTATTCCAACAGCAGTTTGGCAACGTCTCTAATCTACACATTTTAAACCACATGTAGGGCTCCTCACTTGAAAGTAATTCTACCTTTGACCCTTCAAACATTATTTAGTAATTCCTTTGAAAAGCATTTGAAATCTGTAAAGCTGCCTCTATATGTTAAGGCTAAGGTAAAACCGTGGGTAAGAGCTGCCTTTGAGCCATTTAAAAACATTTCAATTGTTTTAATTGGACCTTGCAACAAAAATACACTCTTTTCTCAAACAATCCCTCTCTCCCTGTGAAGAGGTGTGTTTTAGGACAATTTATCCTGCTAACTTCAAACACTCTAAGTAGCCGAATACACAAAAATGAATGGTAAAAAAGGAACACCCTTTTTCAACACTTCCACGCATTTCGAGTTAAAATCAAATAGTCGTGGGGATCAGGCCATGGCTAATTGTAGAAAAAGCCAAGACAGATAGTCTGATTGAGAGAGAGGCAAGTTTGGCATTAGCCTCCTTATTAGGATTGTCCAAAAAAGATGTTAGTTCATTTGTTAATAGATAAATCTAATGAATACTAATAACAATTTTTCATGCTAACTTTTCTAAGATTTTTTTTTTTTGAAAATAACAATTTTTTTTAAGCGTTGCCTTTGAATTTTCTAAAAGCATTTGCAACCTGCATAGTCAGCTCTAGCTCTTAAAGTGAAGAATAACTAAGGGTGAAAGGTGCCTTAAGCTATCTAAAAAGACTTCGAAATTGTTTCAATTAGAGCTTGTAGCAAAATACACTCTTTTCATCAATAAGTCCCCTTCCCCTGTTCAGGAGTTTTAGGATCATACAGTTTTTGACAATGAACGATAAGTAAGGAGCCCTTGTTTGCTTATGTATTATATACTTAAAAAGGTCATGCTTCTAATATTAAAGCATTTTAAAAGCATTTGAATTAGTCCTTGATGTGCTGTTTCGATAAGTAGCCAGCAGAAAAAATACAATAATCATACAGCTGATATTCTTGTTCCAGATTTTAAGTTTTATATGGAACATATTTTATGCTATTTGTGCAAAGTTATGCTTTATATAAACTGTATATTCAGTATATCCAATATTTCATAAAAGTTTTGGCTTTGCTCTTCCACTCCCAGTCATAACCTTTCATTTGCAATTGCAAAAAAATTCTTTTTTTTGACAAATTGGCTACAAAAGCGGCTCAAAGAAACACACTTTTCCAACTAGTTGTTGAATTTAAATCACCAAAAAGAAGTGAATTCCTAGAAATTCTGCTGACATCTAACCTAAAATACGATAGGTCTTATTATTAGCCATTGGAACGGAGCATACATTTCAAAAACTACCATTTTGATTTCAAATTTAAAAGGGGTTTTAAACATTAAAGTTAAATTTTATTAAATTAAATTTTAAAAATTAAACTAAATAAAAGATTAAATATAACTACATATTGAAAAATTGGAATCAAACAGTTCGTGGTAACGAACTGTAGTAAGGAGCGGCCCGGCTCAATAGTAACCAAAACTCTAAAAAATTGAATTTTGATATCAATAGCTGCATCAAAAGAATCGCATTTTAATGCTGATTTTGAATATATAAGTTTCATCAAGTTTAGTCTTACCTATCAAAAGTTACGAGCCTGAGAAAATTTGCCTTATTTAGGAAAATAGGGGTAAACACCCCCTAAAAGTCGTAGGATCTTAACAAAAATGACACCATCAGATTCAGCGTATGAGAGAACCCTACAGTAGAAGTTTCAAGCTCCTATCTACAAAAATGTGGAATTTTGTATTTTTTGCCAGAAGACAAATCACGGGTGCGTGTTTATTTTTTTTTTTTTATTTTTTTTTTTTCCAGGGGTCATCGTATCGACCAAGTAGTCCTAGAATGTCGCAAGAGGGCTCATTCTAACGGAAATGAAAAGTTCTAGTGCCCTTTTTAAGTGACCAAAAAAATTGGAGGGCATCTAGGCCCCCTCCCACGCTCATTTTTTTCCCAAATTCAACGGATCAAAATTTTGAGATAGCAATTTTGTTCAACATAGTCGAAAACCATAATAACTACGTCTTTAGGGATGACTTACTCCCCCACAATCCCTGGGGGAGGGGCTGCAAGTTACAAACTTTGACCAGTGTTACATATAGTAATGGTTATTGGGAAGTGTACAGACGTTTTCAGGGGGATTTTATTTTGTTTGGGGGTGGGGCTGAGGAGAGGGGGCTATGTTGGAAGATCTTTCCTTGGAGGAATCTGTCATGGGGGAAGAAAAATTCAATGACAAGGGCGCAGGATTCTCTAGCATTACCATAAGAAAACAATGAAAAATAAACATGAAAAGTTTTTTCAAATGAAAGGAAGAAGTAGCATTGAAACTTAAAACGAACAGAGATTATTACACATATGAAGGGTTCTAAAAATACTTTAGCATAAAAAGCGAGGTATTTAGGAGGAGATAAATACCTTGCTCTTTATGCTAAAGTATTTTTTAGTAATTTCAACTATTTATTCTACGGCCTTTCTGATTCAAGGGTCATTCTTAAAGAATTGGGACAAAACTTACGATTTAGTGTAAAGAGCGAGGTATTAACGAGGGTACAAACCCCCTCGTATACATAATAAAAATATAAGGTTATGAAAGTTTTGTTACGTAAGTTAATTCTTAAGTTACGTATATTTTTTACTAATAAAAACGTTCGTTAAAAATTAAAAGTTCTAGTTGCCTTTTTAAGTAACCGAAAAATTGGAGGGCAACTAGGCCTCCTTCTCCGCCCCTTATTTCTCAAAATTGTCTGAGCAAAAATAAGAGAAAGCCATTTAGCCAAAAAAGAATTAATATACAAATTTAATTTTAATAATTTATGTGCGGAGAGCCAAAACCAAACATGCATTAATTCAAAAACGTTCAGAAATTAAATAAAAAAAAACTAATTTTTTTAGCTGAAAGTAAGGAGCGACATTAAAACTTAAAACGAACAGAAATTACTCCGTATATGAAATGAGTTGTCCCCTCCGCAATCCCTCGCTCTTTACGCTAAAGCTTTTAATTGTTTTAAAAAGTAGAATTGTGGCAAAGAGTCAAACTATTTTCCTAAATAAGGCAAATTTTCTCAGGCTCGTAACTTTAGATGGGTAAGACTAAACTTGATGAAACTTATATATTTAAAATCAGCATTAAAATGGGACTCTTTTGATGTGGCTATTGATATCAAAATTAAATTTTTTAGAGTTTTGGTTACTATTGAGCCGGGTCGCTCCTTACTACAGTTCGTTACCACGAACTGTTTGATAAGGTATTTTCGTTGTGATTTTCACAGATTTGTCTCACTTGCTCTTGTTGAGCGCATAAACTGCAGTTCAATACTACCATTAAAGTCTTCTATTGCATGCAAATTACTAATGAAATACACTTTAGATACGTTCAATTGCTCAAAAACACTCTTGGCTCTTGGGCAGGAGCCACTGAGCCTAACCATTCCAGTTTCGTCACTGAGACAAACCTCGAAACGTTCTTTATTTAATTTCTTCACTTTAGTTTGACTTTTTTGAAAAACGTTTGCTCTGACGGTCCATTTAAATACTGATGGTCGAAGCATATTAATCGGGGTGGCTGCTTCTCCATCAAAATATGTAAGATCATCTGGTGAGGTCGCTGAAAATAAAAATTATAGTTACAATTGATTTAGCAGCCATTTATATATAATAGTTTGATTTTATTTGACTTATAACACAAAAAGACAGAATAAATATTTCAAGAATGCAAAAAAGGAAATCAGCTCACTAATAACCACAAGAATCCCTTATGAACGGATGTGACGGTTAAAGTCAAAGCAAACACGGGAAGACGTAGAATATAAAATTATTAGTAACCGTGAAGAATGAAAATACTTGATTAGTCGATAATTGTAAATTTTTAGTGATCAAACATTTCTGTAAAAAATAATAATTGAATCGTATTATAATTTCTCAGGGGATATAATCAGACTGGAATCATACCCATCTGTTTCTGGCAATTAATTTGTCAATTACACCACCAGAAAATATTTAATCTTAGTTTTTGATGTTGCATTCTTATAGATAATATAATTTAGTTATAACTAATACACTATTTAGTCAGAAAATGTCCCATAAGTTAACAATATATATTCACATGATGGCCAGACAGCTAACCAAGCTTAATAATTAAGTTACTGTAAACCGAAGACTGGGAGAATCAACACAAGATACGAAAATAAATAGGAGGAGTTTTACTCATATTAAGGCAGAGATCATCATTTAGTAGTGTCTAAGGTTAATTTATAGCTGAAATATCGTTAAGGTAGCTACCATCCGGGGTTATGACGTTGACATACTCCAGAAAGAGTATTTGAGTTGACAATGTAGAAGATGAATAGAATAATTCTATTAAAACAATTCGTGAAGTTGCTGATGGTAACTTAAGGAAAAATTTAAGAACCACCTAAGAATACTAGTGAAAAGGCTTTATGTTTAATAGAGTGAAGGTGCTGGAGAAAGATTGAGCAAGGGGTGAAGTGGAGACCAGGGATAAAATTGCCGAAGATCTGGAAGATACAGCTAGACAGCATAATGGTAAAATATTCTACTGGCTTGTTAATAAATTTAGAGGGAAAAATCAATTTGGCCGTGTCCCAGTTCAGGATAGGAACGGAGCCACAGTTTATGATAAGGAAAGAGTTAAAGAGACTTGTTTCAGGAAAATATATCAAGGAAAATGAAAAGGTTTGTAATATGATCGATATGAAGGAATATTAGCGACAGTAGTAGCAGTAGTAGTAGTAGACATGTTTAGTAGCAAAAACTTGAAAGCTATCGCTGATTTGTGTTTGTTTACAACATATACAAAATCAAACTACACTTGTAAATATAACTCAAACTATAAATATTAACTCTTATTATACATTTTGACGAAAACCGGGACGAAAGAATTACCATATTGGTTTGTTCTTGCTTTAACGGGAACTAGCTTATCTTGCTTTCTCGTTCTTGATGGTAGAGTTTGATCAGGTAGAATGTCACGGTGCAGAGATTTAGAAAGCAAGAACTTTCCAAAACTCATTATCAGAGTTTTGTACAGGTTTTGCAGTGACGGCAGTCCTAGCACTTCCAGAGCCTTTTCGTAAGGGATGTCACGGCGGCCCAAGATGATCGATACAGCTCGCTTCTGCACCGATTGAAGCTCCTGACAAAGATACACTGTTCTAAGTGCTGAAGGCGCCCAAACAGGGCACGCATGTTCCAGAATGGGGCGGACGTACGTTAGGTATGCATACTTAATACTCTCTGTGTTTGCACTGAACCTACGCATACCGTTTAAAGTCTGTAGACTAGCGTTTGCACTCTTAACCACGTTTTCAATAAGTGCGGCAAAGCTGGTCATTGGAGAAAGTAACTCCAAGGATCTTGATGCTGTTCGTTAGAAGGAATGGAACATTTGGATCCATAACATCACTTTTTAGCGGGTTAAAGCGCACTATATTCGACTTGTTCACATTAATCTCAAGATTTAGCTCCGCGCACTCTTTTGTGAAAACACTGAAAAAATTTGAACTGAATTGTGACGTCACAACTCCATTTTGTACTACATATTTCAGGATAAATGACAAGTCATCCACGAACTTGTAGCGGTCATCGTAGTCAGATATGAGGAAGTTAATTACAGACAAGAATACAATAGCTGCAAGCTTAGTGCCCTGAGGGGGTCCACAGGTGGATGAGGACCATTCGGAATTACTATCACCTTCGTAGAGAGCAAACACACGATGCATCTTCTGACTGAGAAAGTCGAACACGAGCGTAAGTCTTTTTCTTAGCCCCCATTAGCTTGAGATTAAGGGCAGCTACAATGTGATCGATTAAATCAAGTGCCTTTCGGAAATCTATGGCACCAAGGTCTACAAAACTGTGACCTTTTTCGACCCACTTGAGGAGACAATCGTACATCCGCACTAGGTACACTGAGGTATTACAGTCTTTCAGTCCGCCGTATTGTCTCTGGTCGATAGATCCCTTGATTTGATCGAGTAAGACCCTCATGATAAAGGTCTCGGCCACTTTTGTCAGGAATGGTGTTTGTAAAATAGGTCTAAGTTCATCACAGCTCATAGGGTTGGTAACCTTTGGAATTATTCTAACGCAAGCTTTCTTCCAAACAGCTGGAAAGATCCCTATACTAAAGCAAAGGTTTATCAGCACTGAGAGTGGTTTCGCAATGAAAGGGGCGTATTTTCGAATCAGTTTGGGTGGAAGTTCGTCTGGATAAGCTGAACAGTTTACTTTCACCTTCATCAGGGTCTTATAGGTTGTCATCTCATAAAAAACAACTTCACATTCATCTGCGCAGGAGTAAAGTATTTCAGACTTCTGGGCTTGTGTGGGAGAGAGATATGAGGTTATTTTTCCTGCTGCAATTTGTTACCATTAATTTTATATTGGAAAACTGTGTATAATGACCCTTCAGGTAATAAATGGTCAGTGTTTCAACTTGACTAAGTTGACGCTGTTAGCCAAGGTTTCAATATATTATGCATATATTGCATATATATTTCATATATATATATATATATATATATATATATATATATATATATATAGAGAGAGAGAGAGAGAGACCATATATATATATATATTTTGAAATCAAAGATTTTGAAAATTGAAATCAGCATGAAATGAATGAAGAACATGGCCTAATCAATTTTTCAAAAGTACTTTTTGAAACATGGTAAAGAAACATACTAAAAGAGGATTTGGTTTGGTTACTGTACAGATACACAAAAAAACAAAACCAAAAGTAAATACAGAAAAATAACTTGGAAGACCACAACTTCAAAAATATTTACTCGATGTGAATGAAACGACTCTCCAAGAACACACTGTAGTGAAACCAAGAAGAACAAAATTTATAAATGCTCGTTGCAATTTAGAATCGGATATCTTGAGAAATTCTCCGTGTATGTGCAATTTATCATTTTTACTAAAAAGCTAAAAGTTCCTAGTAGTTAAAAATATATAAATATAACTAAACTCAGTTTGTAGTATAAATTTTAGAAGACCCTAGACTTTGATGTATAGCCAAGGGTGTAGCTCCAGCATTTTCATTATTTGCCCCAGAGGGGGCCCACATCCAGATAGACACTGGGCAAAGGCTATCTTTAGGGGAAAGCAGTATTCGTTCTGGTCTATTTTAAACTTACAGAAAATGTTAAGTGTTCTTATACAAGTATTATAGGAATTGAGTAACTCCTCATTCCCCTCCTCTAAAGCCATCTGTGGGGGATGGGTTGTTGGAAAACTTGTAATAACACAAGACTTGATGTGTTTTAAAGATGTGTTAAAATTTTCATGTTTCTCTTCCAAATTTTCTCCCGTTAGCCTAAGGTCTAAACATGAGCCAAAGCTGAGACTAGACTATTAATTCGATCTTGTTTGTTAATTAATTTGGTCGAAGTTAAACTGCTTTCACTGTTAAGATTGTCTTCACTGTTTGATATCGTGTTACTACAGGAAGACTTAGATAAGAATCAATTCCCTTTTCAATACCTTTTTCTTCTTGTTCCACTTTTTGTTGCTTTTTTGAAACTTGTTAGCCAAAGAAAGAAAGGAAGGAGCTCTGCCTTTTATTGGTTTTACTAGCCTGTTATGACTAAGCATCGGCACTGCTTCTGTTTTCTGTTTCTGTTTTTTCTTACCTGTTTCTGTTTCTGTTTTTACAAAAAACAGAACTGAAAACAGAAACAGGCTACCTGTTTTTGTTTGACCTGTTTCTGTTTCTGTTCTGTTTTTTTTTTCATCTGTTTTTTTCCGTTTCTGTTTTTTGTTTTTTTCTGTTTTTTTTTTTTGAATGCCGCGCTATCTAGCGGGTATGATACCGAAATCGTCCTTTGTCAACAAGAAGAGTAATTTCTTTGATATTCAGGTGAAATCATAGCGACATCTAAACTAGAAGCTCGATTTCCTTGCTAACCTTCGTCTAATTTTGTGTGCTGGAGCAAGCATCCTAAAGGTAAAAATTATGAATAGTTAAATTAGACCAGCCATGCTAGTCTATTTGAACTTTTGTATGCATGAGGGTTCTAGACTTATTGATATCAGTCAGCTCATTCCAGATACAGCTCAAGCCCATTTAACCTCTTCCTTTTTTTTTTTTTGTACTATGCTGTAACTCAGACTTATTTTATCCCTAGTACCACACACTTGGACATGCAGAATTCAAATATCACATTGATTTTTTTTTTCAATTTTTTTTTTAAAGAATCATCACAACATTGTCGATAACTACATTGTATGCAAAAATTAGTCCTTCCTTCGTCTAATTTTGTGCGCTGGAGCAAGTATCCTAAAAGTAAAAATTATGAACAGTTAAATTAGACTAGCCATGCTAGTCTATTTGAACTTTTGTAGGCGTGAGGGTTCCATGCCTATTGTTATCAGTCAGCTCATTCCAGATACAGCACAAGCCCATTTAACTTCTTCCTTTTTTTTCTTTTTTGTACTATGCTGTAACTTAGACTTATTTTATCCTTAGTACCCACACAGTTGGACATGCAGAATTCAAATATCACATTGATTTTTTTTTTTTAATTTTTTTTTTCAAAAGAATCATCACAACATTATCGATAACTACATTGTATGCAAAAATTAGTCACCCTGACTGGGTGTATCAGGATTCTTGTAGGACAAATGCCTGTCTGTAATTTAAAAAAAAAAACTGATTCAAATGACTTTCAGGTACTACTGCAAAACTGTCATGGATATTTCCTCTGATGAAGAGGTAGAAGTTTTACCTAAAATCATAAGGAAAAAGCCAGTTTGGGCTAATTATGGTGTGAAAGACAAATGCAGCATCACCTGCAAGGTTTGCAAAAAGACTATCAAGGCTAGTGGAGGTTCTTCAACTAATTTTGTCAATCACCTGGAAAATGTTCATAAGATTAAGGTGAAAGTACAGTCATCTGCCTCTACTGGTCATATACATTTGACTGCTGGTCATATACAGGGGGAGGATACTTGGCAGTGACAGTACATTACCCCAAGCTAGTCAGTGGAAAATGGGTAGTTCACAGTTGCATCTTGCACTTTAAGCGTCTCAAGGTTCGGCATACAGCAGCAAATATACTTGCAGCAATCATAGTAGCCCTGAAGAAATTTGAACTTGAAGACAAATTGTTCTGTGTTGTAACTGATTCTGGCTCGAGCGTCGTAAAAGCTTGTCAAATTGGTGGAATTGAACGTTCATCTTGCTTTGGCCACTGCCTCCACCTCAGTGTCACAAATGGCCTCAAATTTTGGGGAGAAATGAATTTGACGTAGAGCAAACACCGGAATGTTATTCAGATGATGAAGGTGAACCCGAACAAGGCACTAGTAGAGAGCAATGTTCCTCAGAGATTGGTCTGACAGAAGATGACCTTCCTGATATCATAGATTCAGACATTGTTGACACTGCTTCAGATGTATATGACTTGGAAGAGTACGACTCCGACACAGAAACTGAATGGGATGAATGGGCCACTGGTGCAAATGATTTTACAGAAATTGAAGACTCAGTCTCACTCAATGGTGCACTCAAAAAGTTGCGTCGGACACTCAAGCTGCTAAAAAAGTCAAATATTCAAAACGACCTCTTTGAAGGGCTTTGCAAAGAAATAGGACTAAGTGGTCACATCCCTCATGATATGTAAGTGCGTTGGAATAGCACTTACGTGATGATTAGTTCCATGTTACACAGAAAATCTGCTCTACAGAAATTTTATGATGTAAATGTTCGCAATGCGAAAATTAGAGAACTTGAACTTACTGAGCAAGACTGGTCACTTTTAGAATGTGCAGCAAGTTGTTTGAGCCCTTTTGAAGAGGCCACCGAACTGGCTAGTGGGTCCACTTACAAGCAAAGCATACATGTTGATCAAGGGATTGGTGAGCTTCTGTGAAGCGAGATCGAAGAGGCTGCTTGAGAATCGCCTGAAGGATCAGCTGCTTATGCAGATAAAAAAGTATTTTGTGCAAAATCCTAGATTCAAGTTGGAGCTCTACCAGCGTCCAGCATATCTTGATCCTTGTACATATGAACGAATGACTTTAGAAGAAAGAGCGGCAGCAAGACCCCTCATATGTTTACTTAGCCCACCAAAAGGTCGTCCCACCTAAAGGTCGTAAGTACCAGTAGCCTATAAAGAGTGGGGGCTAGAGATTTTTTGACAACCGTGGTATATAAGTCTGCTATTCTTATTGAATGTAGAAAAATCTTATTAATGTCAAGCAAGTTCGAGAAAACGAAAGAAATGTAAAAATTTTCGTCCCCGGCTTAGGCAGGGTTTAGGGGACGAAAATTTTTGTTTCTTTGCCTTACTGTTGGCTCTTACAGAAAAGCTTTCTGAATTCTATGGTTGGAGAAGTTAAGGGAAACTTGAAAATAAAACTATATGTCATTAATGTAAGAGGTCTTGCTATTTTTCCCTCTCCCCTCTCCATTCCATTGTCCTTCTGCCTCTTGTTTTTACCCTAATTAAGGTGATGCTTTTCTGCAAGGTAACGGATCAGTTCGACTTCTGGAGTCAAAATCGATTTTTTTTCGACAATCTTTTATAATATAGCCTATGAGTGACAAAGAATTTGAGAATAAATGCAATTCGGCCGTTAGGCCTAAGAATTTTTGGTTAAATTGCAACCGATTGGACGCATTTTATGACAAATTTTGCCAAATTTCGCCCCCCTCCCTAAAAATACGCTAGTGTGTTGAATTACACGAAGTTGCTCATCTTTTGTAAGTAACTAAAAGGATTTAACATTAAACAACAAGAAAAAATTACATATTTGCATCTGCATCAATGATGTGTCCTTTTATTCTCTTGTATCTATTATAGCACTTGAACATCATACAGCTGTTTGAAGACTCACAATAGCTAATTCTTACATCTTTTTTTTTTATATTAGACTCGATAAGGCCGTCAAAAATGCCAGATGGTAGCCTACACAAAAGCGTAACTTGAATGCCTTTTTTTTTAATGGAATCGCTAGACTGAATATATAGACATAATAGAAAGCAAATTATGGGATTATTTATATGCTCATTTTTATAATTAATTGCTTTTTGTAGATTTGACTTAACAGGCAATCATAAGTGCCACATGGCATCCGATAAAGGTACTTTGGGTTACTTTTTTTCATTTTTGTAAAATAATAAAAAAGGGTGTTGTCAGTGAATAGTGAGTTCTTCTATGACACTATTTACGAAGAAGTTATAACGGCGATCACCCAAAGACAAGGTTTCTATAATTTTATTCAAGATGCTGATTTTGTGAGGTAAAAGGGAGTTTTTTTTTTCAAAATTTAGGTATTTATTACATAATCAGGAATGTTTTCTTCAAGATTCAAACACAAACATAGACACACAGACACGCACACACCCGCACACACACAAGAAAACAAAACAAACAAACATACACAAACAAATTTACAATTACACAAATAAAACAACAACAAAAAACACA
>NC_088876.1:41748904-41751404 GCF_032884065.1 Artemia franciscana
ACACACACACACCAGGACACAGACACACACACACACACAGACACAGACACACAAACACACAGACACAGACACACACACACACAGACACAGACACACACACACAGACACAGACACACACACACAGACACAGACACACACACACAGCACAGACACACACACACACACACAGACAGACACACACACAGCACACAGACAGACACACACAGACAGACACACACAGACAGACACACACAGACAGACACACACAGACAGACACACACAGACAGACACACACAGACAGACACACACAGACAGACACACACAGACAGACACACACAGACAGACACACACAGACAGACACACACAGACAGACACACACAGACAGACACACACAGACAGACACACACAGACAGACACACACAGACAGACACACACAGACAGACACACACAGACAGACACACACAGACAGACCACACACAGACAGACACACACAGACAGACCACACAGACAGACCACACAGACAGACCACACAGACAGACCACACAGACAGACCACACAGACAGACACACACAGACAGACACACACCAGACAGACACACACAGACAGACACACACAGACAGACACACACAGACAGACACACACAGACAGACACACACAGACAGACACACACAGACAGACACACACAGACAGACACACACAGACAGACACACACAGACAGACACACACAGACAGACACACACAGACAGACACACACAGACAGACACACACAGACAGACACACACAGACAGACACACACAGACAGACAGACACACAGACACACAGACAGACACACAGACACACAGCACAGACACACAGACACAGACACACAGACACACACAGACACACACACACAGACACACACACACAGACACACACACAGACCACACACACAGACACACACACACACAGACACACACACACAGACACACACACACAGACACACACACACACAGACACACACACACAGACACACACACACACAGACACACACACACACAGACACACACACACACAGACACACACACACACAGACACACACACACACACACACAGACACACACACACAGACACACACACACACACAGACACACACACACAGACACACACACACACAGACACACACACACACAGACACACACACACAGACACACACACACACACAGACACACACACAGACACACACACACACACAGACACACACACACACACAGACACACACACACACACAGACACACACACACACAGACACACACACACACAGACACACACACACACACAGACACACACACACAGACACACACACACACAGACACACACACACACAGACACACACCACACAGACACACACACACACAGACACACACACACACAGACACACACACACACAGACACACACACACACAGACACACACACACACAGACACACACACACACAGACACACACACACACAGACACACACACACACAGACACACACACACACAGACACACACACACACAGACACACACACACACAGACACACACACACACAGACACACACCACACAGACACACACACAGACACACACACAGACACACACACACAGACACACACACACAGACACACACACACAGACACACACACACAGACACACACACACAGACACACACACACAGACACACACACACAGACACACACACACAGACACACACACACAGACACACACACACAGACACACACACACAGACACACACACACACAGACACACACACACAGACACACACACACAGACACACACACAGACACACACACACAGACACACACACACAGACACACACACACAGACACACACACACAGACACACACACACAGACACACACACACAGACACACACACACAGACACACACACACAGACACACACACACAGACCACACACACAGACACCACACACAGACACACACACACCGACACACACAGCACACAGACACACACACACAGCACACACACAGACACACACACAGACACACACACACAGCACACACAGACACACACACACACACAGACACACACACGACACACAGACACACACACACACACAGACACACACACAGACACACACACAGACACACACACAACACACACACAGACACACACACAGACACACACACAGACACACACACAGACACACACACAGACACACACACAGACACACACACAGACACACACACAGACACACACACAGACACACACACAGACAACACACACAGACACACACACAGACACACACACAGACACACACACAGACACACACACAGACACACACACAGACACACACACAGACACACACACAGACACACACACAGACACACACACAGACACACACACAGACACACACACAGACACACACACAGACACACACACAGACACACACACACACAGACACACACACACACAGACACACACACACACAGACACACACACACACAGACACACACACACACA
>NC_088876.1:41756404-41777601 GCF_032884065.1 Artemia franciscana
CTCTTTTCATGATATATATATATATATGAATGAATGTTCTTTATTAGCCATCTATAAACAAAAAAAGAAAACAATGGAGTGCAATAAAAGAAAGGAAAACAAAACAAACATGCCATAAAGATATACACAAATTACTAATAATACCAAATCTAAAATAGTACGGCCCACCACGGGTGAGAAGAGGACTGGTTACTCACTTTCTGAAACTGTTCATTCCCGGCCTTAACCGGTTCCACCACACCAAAATGGTTAACGATGTACCTATTCTTGAACCACCGAGGGGCCTGAAGCAAAAACTTTGCGTACTTAAAATAGCACTTTCGCAACACTCGCCTATCAGATTCAGTAAAAATGTCCCAAAATGGGGTCAAATATAGAATATGCGGGAGAGCCAAACTATTATATATTCGAGAAATGGCTTTCTGCTCCAGTTTAAGCTGCGATGTAACCACTCTAGCATAAGCAATTCTAAGATTGCGTTCAACATTCCGAAGCAAAGCTTCCGTGTTTTCTTAGTTGAAGACCCAATTTAGAGACCTAAATATGTTAGTACAGTGGTGGATGCCACCTTACTACCACCTAGACAGACATTATTGGGCACATAACTACCGTGTAAATTAAAGAAGAGGACATGGGACTTCACAGGATTCATACTTAGTCCTATTTGTAGATATCTATCACATAGTTTATCAAAATTCCGTTGAAGACTAGGTATTGACCAGCAAGGATATAACAAATCGTCCGCATAACAAAGTACTGATGAATCCATCCCTTTTGAAATGCAACTAATAGGTAGGCCAACCTGCACAGGAAGAAACGCGTTGTTGTAGAGAATCAGTTTTGTGATGGCTCCTTACTTTATTCCGATGAATATAGGGCGCTCACTATCCGAAAGTACATTTCCCAACTTCAAACGAACTTTTAGATGCCTATAAATATAATACAATGGGAAAATTCCATCTAGACTAACACCATGGCCATAAAACTCCAGCATGTCCTGCGGGTGGGTAAGGAACCAAAAGCATTCATAACATCGTATGCTTTGAGAACTAGAGTGGTCTCAGATGCTCCTGTATCTCTGAGTACAGAGATTTCTAAGGGCATGGAAGCAACCTATATCTGACTGGAACCCGAACTGGAACAGTGGTGTAATACACTTTTCTTTTAAGTGTTCAACAATCAGAAGCTCAAATATCTTTGCGAAAACCCTTGACACAGTCACTGTCCTATATGATAAACATGATGATTTTGGTTTGTTCCTTTTCAGAACTGGCCTTAGCACTCCAATGCATAAACTATTCGGAACGACACCAACGTTAAAAACCATTTGAAAAGATTAATGCAAGGTAGTTATAGAGGAGGTCACTTGCAGCAATAAAATGCTCGGCACAAATACTGTCCGTGTAGCCGAGAATTTATTCTTTCTAATCTTCAACACAGCCTCCTTAATAGCAGACGGTGTTATCAAAATAGAATTTGGTTTTTGATTAGAATCAAGCAACAAAGCCATCTCACTATCGAAATAAATTGCTATACTGCTGTTGGGTTTTACAAACCTGCTTTCGAAATGGGCACTTCACCGTAGCACAGGTCAACACTAGAACTTGGTTACTAGACCATCTGTATTTCTCACTCTTGCAACATATCCGCCTCAATGGAATCGCCGCCTCATCAACACATATCAGTGCATATATTATTTGCTCAGATTACACGGTTAGTTGTAACCTTAACACATTTTCACTTAGGTTGATACTTTCCTTTAAGAGATGGTATGCAACCTTCCGTTTCACTAGGATACGGTCGCACGACTCACGAAATTCCGGTACACATAAGTTACTCCACATCTTCTTCAAGAACCACTTGGACTGAGAGTCATCAGCTTTGGTCCCCACAACGGGTATCAAGAAACATATAGCAATATGGTCGCTGGTGGCCTGATCATCCATTACCATCATAAATTGGACTGGGCTACCTGAATGCAGTACATGGTCCATATTTAACGTAGCGCTAGCTTGTTATATGTGTGTTAAGTCTTTGTTCTTTCTAAGTAATAAGAATGTGGGAGGCAGCATACTTACAATAATTTTTTAACTCAGGCATTTAGAATGACTTAAATTACAATTAAAATCGTATTCGTATCTTCCTTGGTATTCATGAGTCTCCTCTTCTTTACTCAGTAGTGGCAAGAAATCCGACTAAATGATTATCAACGCCAGAAGCACGAAAAAACATAATTGAATCTGAATGTGGTACAACTTAGGATAAGAATACGATCGAGGTCAGACGAAATAGATCTAATTTTAAGGTATTCGTTAACAACAAGCCCTTAGCTGAAAAGATAGCGAGATCATTCAAGGCATCCGATCAATAAGCAGGTGTGAGTACTAAGTCAAAACGATATGTTGGAATTATCAATCACATCCCACCTGCAATTCAAAATGATATGTGCTCTTCTTGAAGTGCAACAAGGCAGAAATATGTGGCGACTCACGGACTTTCAAGGTGTTCTTCCATGATCAAACAGACTTGGATTATGCAATCACAAACCCGTCGAAAATAGGACACGAAGTGCACAGAGTTGAGTCTTTTCTTTTCCTTTCCAGGAGACGTTACAAGTGTCAAAAACTGATAGCCACCTGGCCAAAGACTTTAAGAACGTAATGATTTGTTATCACTGTGCTCAGCCGAGGCTCACGTGACTCTCGGTGCGAAAGTAACCTTAGCTGTGTCTCTTGCAAGTCGAATGGGCATAACTGCTATTCACTCCGCTGCCCTGAAAATGGAAATTGTTGTCCGAGAAATATATATATATATATATATATATATATATATATATATATATATATATATATATATATATATATATATATATAATATATATATATATATATATATAATATTTGATGGTAATAAGCTTAACTAAGCTATGGATGTCAGGTGATTGAGTTTTTCAAACGATAATTTCGACAGGACCTGTGCCTGTCATCATCAGGTTCAAATTCAAATCTCTTACCCAAAAGTAAAATTACTTTTGAGATTAATACAATACTCTCAGCTATTGGGTCGGAAAATGTGCACTCTAAACGTAGACTCCCCATTCCAACATTACTCATATTTTGAGTGCCAGAAATGTCCAATACAATGATACCATGAGTTTTTGTAAACATTTCATCGGTTATAACATTTACAAATAGTTCAGAATCTCGATCTAGGAATTTCATTGTCAACTCATACAGTGCTCTATAGGATTTATCGAAGTATAAGTTGTAGAGCTGGATTTCATTTACTTTACACACAAGTGAAGAAAGTCTAAGCATTTCAAATTTGTGCGGGCAACTTGTCCACGATCCTATAGCACTAGCACTTTTTAAAAACGCCACTGCTAGTTTTGAAGGAATTTCACCATTGGTAAATGAAGAGTCGGTGAAGATAAATGAGACCCCATGGCAATGTGTTGCGGATTTGTGATTGCATGAAGATCAGGTAGTTTGATATTATTTCCGCTAGCTCTCAGATTTTCCACTGCCAAAGTAACAAAGCTCATAACTTTTGCTTTCGTACATGAAGTATCGCCGATATGAGAGAAACTATTGCCTCTGGTGATGTAGCAGGCTCCTTCCATAAAATGAAACTGGATGGAGCAAATGTTAATTTTAATGTTCATCTTAATTTTCGATGGTAGCCATTGGGGTACATTAAATATCTCTTGATTTATTTTCCAGTAACGAAGTAACAAAGCTCATTACTTTTGCTTTCGTACATGAAGTATCGCCGATATGGGAGAAACTATTGCCTCTGGTGATGTAGCAAGCTCCTTCCATAAAATGAAACTGGATGGAGCAAATGTTAATTTTAATGTTCATCTTAATTTTCGATGGTAGCCATTGGGGTACATTAAATATCTCTTGATTTATTTTCCAACCTAAATGTAATTTGCTAGTTGTCGCCTCTCTAAGTACATCTGTAGTACCAGTGTCTGTTTTATATTCAAATCCATTGGCTGAACACCTCAATTCCTTATATGACTTTGGTGTCATCAACACGATTTGTATATAGCTCGTATAATTTGTGAGGTTGTTTCTGGTGCTTACCAATGTTCGATTTATTTAGACACTGATTTATCAAAAAAATATACTGTACACAATTTTCAGAGGATGTTCCATCCGTAAGACTTGGCATTTTATTGTCCGATTTCTTGACTGCCACATATAAATCTATAAAAGCGGAAGACCTATCCATAAAATAATCTTCATTGAAATAAGTTTGAAAATGAATATTTTAAGAGAGCGGTTGATAAGGGTAGAATTGCTCATAGTAACCATTTTTTGCACTCATATCAACATTTTCTGCATTGAATAGATTTAAAGATGAAGTGATTGATGGATGGGAATCCTTATGCGGTTGATAGGCCATTTTAGTCTAGGAAAATAAATCATTTTTTGATCTAGCAATTTTCTTCCATGGTTTCTTCTTCTTCTTTTTCTTCTTTGACAAGAGTGAAGTCTTTCATTTCTGACCTGAGTAGAGACTGATGAGTGATGCAGTGTTTCTCGAACTCTCTAAGCCTTTTCCAATCGTCAAAATTTCCATCGCTCGCTAAGTGATTGGGCACCGGACCTGCGATTTTTCAAAACACTTTTTTTTAATTCTTGTTAGAGCCCCAATCGTGTAATGAAAAGGACTCAAAATCAAAAACAGTTAGCAAAATACATTTTTAGACAAGGGTAGTGCAGAGTGAAACAGCTTAGAAAATCAACGGCTAAGACCTTAGTATAATATTGATGAACGACCTTTGTAATAGTCCTTACCATGACCCTTTTGTTTTGGACCAAGAATAGCAATATGGTCAGCAATATCAGGACTAACAAATGCAATTTTTCTATTAAACATCTTGCTATTGAACGGCTCAAAAATGACATAAAATCACGGCATAGCTTTTTGTTATTACTAAAGGATCACCTAATTCAGTTCTTAATATTAACTGACAGAGTCCAAACAGGAAGTGTTCAGAGGTATATAATGAAGATGCTTTGTATTGTAATGATGAATATGATATTTGCTGGTTTTTTGTTCAAGAACAAGTAGGAAAGAAACGTTGCTATTACCGAATCTCGATGTTTCAACGAATGAAGCATAAAGAAATATACAGTTGTCCGAGCAGAGGCCAGGTGGATACTCAGCAAAAATGAAACAATACATGCCACTAGTGCTTTTTGCGCTTTGACCATTGATTATATTTTGTTTAAAACCAATAATATATCTCAGATTATCATTAAAAATTATTTTCTCATTGTCAATGGGTGAACTAATGTAGAATTTACCCTATTAAATTGAATAGTTAAATTGAAAGGCGCCATCTTTAAGAATGGAGATTCGTCTATTAATAGCACGACACAATATAAGTATTTCCTCTATCAAAGATATTGATAATTCTATTAATTAGAACAGTGTCATCCAATTGAAATTTTTTAGCCTTTAAACTGGAATATTGTTTAAGAAAAGTGTCAAGCGTATCAAGATCTCCTCGATGAACTTCCTGAGGGTAAGCATTGGAAAAAGATCGATGGGGGTGTTGATTATAAAATTGCATGAGTTTATCTAAGTTTTTAGTAAAAGAAGCAGTATTTTTCAATATACAATATATTTAAAGCAATAGTCGAATATGTCTCATCAATTGTTCGGCCAATGCAGCCTTTATAGGAGTACGACCATGATAAAGCATTGAACTGTATTTCAACAATACCTTCTCTGCATGTGGATTAACAAAACCCACCTCGATCCTTTTGAATTTTTATAACAATCTTGATCACGAATACTTTCTATAGCCTTAGAAACTTCAACACCTCTCTTTGTCTGCAATGGAATAGCATATGCATAGCAACTAAAGACACTGATTGCAAGTAGAATATATATGTAGGGTGTGTTGTAACGCCTTTGAATCTCATCTAAAGTTTAAAAATATGTTCGCATTATATGCAATGGGAAAAAGACCTTAGTTTTCCGATAATGATTACCACGATTCCTATGATTTTGATGTACATTGTTTCTTGGCTCATTTTGTAGATTCTTCCTCCCTAACGCTTTTTTAAATCCGGTGACTTTAGAAAGTGTCGTGGGGGTACTTCGATTTCACCCTCACCAATATTTTCATAAAAATGTTTCAAAATCTCATCCATTTTGAACGCAAACATGTAGTGTAATGTCCGCTACCCTTTTGCATAATAGTGGGTGGTGGTGTTGGTGGTGATGAGTTGATATCAATACGTCTTCGCTTTTGTCTCGCCATCACCACTGGTGTCATCAAGTCATACTACTATTGCTAGTGCTAGGTGTGCTAGTAGTTTCCTAGATTGATTTAAAATCTTCTTTTTATTCTTTTAATGGTAGTTTACTATGTTCCTTTTATTTATTTAGAATTTTTTAATTTGTAATAAGAATTTTCAGGAAATTTAATGTGTGTATTAAAGTTATATAGATGGTTGTCAAATAATAAAAGTCTTTTAGGATTTGTAACTATATCATATATTAAATTAAGTAGATTATAACATTTCCCCTGAATTATAATTCGTTTTCCTTTACTATAAACGCGAGTGTGTTCACTTTCCATAAGATATGTTTTACTTTGTTCACGATATGAGTGTGTCAGTAGGTCTCTGACATTTATCAACATTGAATCTTCCTCCTTTGGTTGTGTTATAGCTCCAGAATTTTGAACAGACGTTTCCTTTTTATCGATTACAAGTACAATGAGAGTTGTCACGTGATAGGGTTTAAGTTTGTCCACTCGCCGGAGTGCATCTTTAAGCAAAAGTTTTTTTTTTTTCAACGGCAATTTTCTCATCATTAATGAATTTGCTGAGATTGTCCTTACAGATTTCCATTGGTGAAAGGGCGAGTTTTATTGGTGTCAATTAGTAGGGTTTGGCCATTTTTCTTGCGAAAACCGTTTACAAGTCTTTTAATTATTGGTAGTAAAAGTGTAAAAAAGCTACCACCTCCTTGGAGAAGATGTTTACTTTCAATTTTTTTTTCTTTTTGCAGGCACGTACAGTGGAACGATGTTGCTTTGTCTACTGCTTAACTACTTCTGGCAACTGAAAACAGCACTCGGTTAAATTTAAACATAGTTCAGATATAAGATCAATGAATTATTTGTCAATACCATGTTTGAGTATGACTTTCCTAAGTACCGGTTTTGAAGTGCTTTGACGGAAAATAAATTTGTATTTTCATGTAGTTCCTTCAGTGTCATGATGCCAACTAATGTTCTTTTTTACTGTTCACTGGAAGATATACGGTAATTTCGTTACCAAAAAGATCTTTGACTACACGCAAATCCTCGGGTGTATTCTGATTGAGATCCAATAGAATGTAACCACAGGATTTATTTGTTTCCTGACTGTATGCTGAAAGTAGAAATTTCTGAGCAGCGTGATGTATTTGTTTATTAAGAGTTATTGGAAAACCTGAATCACGAACATCCCTGTAAATGATATAGTAGGTACATTTCAAAGCAAGTGTTCTCATACATTTGCTCTAATAAAATATATTGTATAGAACTAAGGCTACGAAAATCTGTTCGTGATGCGAGCGGAGAGTAAGCAATTTTAGTATTTTCTGAGACCATTGTTCAATAAAATCATCAATAGTCAACCAATAGTTTTGTTCAATAATGTTGAACGAACCAAATCTCAGTAAGAATTTTGTTTCTGGTGCAATAGCTTTTATTTTATATTGCCAAAAAGTGTAGCAGTAGTAAATTTGATTTATGGTTTTCAATCGAATTTTCTCCATAGATTTACAAAATCAGCATAGATTTAACATCAGCATCATCAACATTAAACAATGCGATAGTAACAACATAAGAATAGCAAATATAAGCCACTCTAGGGATGTAAGTACAAATATGGGAGATAATATTTGCAATTTTTTTAAAATCTGTTGTATCCGACGTCATAAAATAAAGCTACGAAGAAGGAAGGAGATATCATTCAAATTAAAACTTAATGCCAGAATCGTTATTCCTTTGTTTGAACACTGCTTAAAGTTTAACAGGCATCTCAGCTCCTTGGGGCATAGCCTCAACAGATGAAGTTTTGTTGCCTAGACTACCATGTGGTTCTGTTTTTCAGGATTTCATCTTGTAGTAGCTGAAACAGTTTAAAGTGATGAGAAAGCTGAACTAGAAGTCTACTACTTGCTCTGAAGTGCACAATGTATTTCATCCTTTTTTACAAGGACACTTCGTATAAAAGGAGTTGTCTAAGAAACTTCAAAGGGGGATCATTGTCTTCTGGGAAACTTCGAGGGATTGGTGAATTTTCAAGGGTAAATGTTAAACTGGGGGGATTTTACAGAATTACTATACGAAATTCTTTTTCATTGTCTTCTTTCTCTTTACCTATATCAATTCAGTTTTTTTTTACAGGAAAGACCCATCAAGAACTTCAGCGAATTTGATCCAGCCTTTGGTGGAGGAATAAAGGATGCGATGGGAACAAAGTTCATTGCCAGCCTTTATGTTCTTTTTATTATTTTTCCCGGGTGCTGCTTTTGGGAACGTCTTTTGCAACTTACGTGAAAGCTACTCAGTCGCCTGCAGTTCAGACGACTGTTTATTCTACCATGGGTTATTCGGTTATACAGTAACCGAAAAGACTACTTTAATTTTGAGTTATTACTGTCTTTGGGGATTTTTGTTACTAAATTTTTGTCACTGTTCAATGCAATTTTTTGTATTTTATGAGCCCTTTTGAATGATTTTTTTGCGTTTTGTTTTTAAACCCTCTAGGTGAATCTCTAATTTTGTTCACTACCCCCTTCAAAATCCCAGCATTTTGGGATTTGATATATTTTTCATTAAATTCGGCTTTACTGAGACTAAATTATGTTGCGGCGAATTCTTCTAAATCGCCTCCAAAGGTTGCTCCGGTTATAAGGAAGTTTCAAGCAAAGAATTTGCTAGAAATATGTTCAAAGCTAAAACCAAACTAGCCGCTTCTAGAATTTTTGCAAAGTCAGTGACAAAACATCACGGAGACATCCTCAATACGGCTAAATACAAGTTGGGTCCGCGGAATGCCTGGCCCAATCAAGATCCAAGCCAAAAGATGGGTCAGTGACAAGAAAATCATGGTCCCAGGTTGACTCTATCTAGTTTGGATTGGTGCTATTTCTATATATTTTTTTGTATGAATCTGTTCAAGTGCTACTTCAGTTTAGATGGTTAAGGAAAAGGTTAAGTAACATCATCATTCTGACTTAATGAATTGATAGATCAGAAAAGAATAAATCGAAGGATTTGTCCATCCTGAATTGTGATTTTTAGTCATTTTTCTTAAAAGTGTTGTTTTGCCCGACATTGATAGACCACAAAGAAACGATCTGACTGGTATTTTAAACTGATACATATTATCGTCTTCAATAGCTGGACTACAACTAACTGTAAAATGTATTTGTCTAATGAATAAATCATTGCCCTATCAGTTTTACTACAATATTCAAGAACAATAGCAGCAACAATAATTTAAAACTATCCATGTTTTGTTTTATTTTACAGAACAACAAAATATTTTTTAATCAACACAATAATGTCGCAGTTTAAATTTTTTGTTTTACAATAATCATGCACATTCTTAATCAACACAAAAATATCACAGTTGAAAATAGACTTGGAAAAGGGTCACTGGTACCGGCCGGTCGAAGGCCAGATTCTCCCCTCCCGGGCTGGCTGTGGGCGTGGGGAGCAAAACACAATTCAAAAACAAATTTTTATTTTAAAGATATATAAAAACAAATTGAAAATACAACAAATCCTATGTTGCATCAACTGGGAACACATTGATAAATATGTTAAAAAAAATCTTCCCACCACCCACCAAGTATTATTATTGAATTTAATTGAGCTTCTCAATATCATGACGTTGTCTATACTCTACAGATTTGACCCGATCTGAATTACTGTAGTGCCCATGAGGTAGTCAACACCCTCACATACACAGACTTTGTCCGGCATGACTGACAGTGATCTTTTTCGGCCATAACTGTGTAGTTTTTAAATTTTAACAAGCGAATCACCATGACTTCCACTCTTGGAACGAAACTACTTTCCACACAGTTTATATAAATACTCAAATCGAAATTATTTTTAAAATAGTGATGTAGATACCCCTTTGGAGACTTGTTTGATATCCTCATTGTGTGTTTGGATACAGTATATTGGACACAGTTTGGACAAAGACCTGCAAGCACACCATGGCATATAAATTCGCTTCCCCTTTCGGATTTCAACAATAATAATTGATTTGGGCCTTGGGGCTTCACTAGCTCCAGATAAAAGGACTCATTCCAATTGGTAAAGTCCATTAGAGAGCCAATTTGCTTAATATTTTCCAAATCATCTAATAATTTATCAGTTTAAATTTTTAATAGGAGTGAATTAGTGTCTCCATAATGCACTTGTACTTCCCTCTCCCTTGGCCATTGGAGCTTACACACATTGTAAAATAATGGCAAAATGAGTTTCTTGAAGGATTCTGTAATTGAGCTACCAGCAGCAACATTTTTATTTAAAATGACATTTCTTTTTTCCTAAATAAGAGGACCATATTGGAGTCTATGATAGTGAAAGATGTGAAATTGGGATCGGCTATGATTCGAGCACATTCTTTTGGGTTGGTAACAACGTCAAATCAACTCCTATTGCATACACTTTCAACCATTATACCTAAGGCTGAATTTAAAATGAGCTTACAGATTTCTTTTTTAAGCTTTGTTTTCGCTTATGAACGTTTACTGACAAAAGCGTCAATAAACCTTTTTGTATATGGCTTTCGATCAAATTGGAGAGCTCTATGAATCTTTATGATCCTGAAACCATTGGCTACCATCCATCGCAAAAGAACATGAAGAACAAAAATATTCTCTTTCGGATCAAAGTTGGCAATAAGTTTTTTGAAGGTGTTAATTGGATTCCCCTATCCTCTACCAAAGATTAATTATATTGACTCAAATAGGAATTAGTCATTGGTCTGCTTATGCACGGAAAAACAAAATCCTTTACCGAATCATGAAGTTCCAAAAAAAAATTCGCCATCAATTTCAAAAAACCATCCTTGCGATCCATTCTTCTCAACAGTGCCAATGATGGGGAAATTTTGAGCACAAGGACTGCCAAGACATTTTTAATTAGTAAACGGCAAAGAGTAGTTAGACATTGCTGACAGGTAAACAGAATTCATATCAAGAAAAACTCCATTTGACTTTTCACCGCATTGTGCAGTCGGATCAGTTTCCAAGATACGATCCTCTTGGAAAAATACCCTCCCCTCGTTTATTTCTCTACAAATAGATGCTGATCCACGTCGGTAATCACACATTTTTCTTTGTTACTGATTTTTAAAATTAAATCCATCACCAGATGAGGAGTTGAAAAACAATAACCCAAATTCATCCCAAATTCCCCATAGATTCTATCCGTAACACAGAGTATCCAATTGTGTCAATACATCTCTTGCCAAGTACATTTTACAAAAACCCTCCCCATTCTTATACCCTCCCTTTGCCCATTTTTCTTAACAAAGTCATAGTCGGTAGTGGTGCATTGACGAATGTAAAGTGAATCATAAAACTCTTCGATGGATGGCAATTTTTCCTCACGTATCCACGAGGTGGTGTTGTAGTATTCATACGGGTATATGCCCTTACACGTTGATAAATTATTCATTTTCTCATCTGGAAAGCCGTGTTTAAGGAGGAGAAACAATCAAAATCATCGCTTTTCTGAACTGTAAACAACTGACTTAGGGATTTGGGGAAAAAAAACTAAAGGAATATAAAAAACGGATTTTTGAAGCACGTATCACTATTATCTATTGTTTTCCTTAGGAGATATAAGGCTAACAGCTTCTCATATGATTTTGCTATGATACTATATGAAAAAGAACTATCTACTCATGCACCATCTACAACTTCATCTTTGTGCAAACGTACCAGCGGAGGTAAAATTAATTTCAAACCATAGTTTGAATTGTGTATGTAAACAGGTAGAAAGTACTGTTGTCTAATGTTTAAATTATATGATTTATGTGCCAACCCCCGAAAATTACTCCCTCCCGATAAAAATGGATTGCTGAAATGGTCATGGTCAAGGACTGGCATTTCCTCACTACACTCAACAAATTTTTTCTTACAAACCAAACACATTTTCTTATTCTTAATGACCAACTTGTCCTCTGGACATAGAGTGATTGGATAATTTACGTTATGCAACCGTGAAATTAACTTATTTGCTGTTTTAATAAGTGCAGTCATGGTTGCACGCAAATAAATCTGCCCACCCAATGTCTCAAATAGCTCTACCAGTTACATAGTATTACAAGAGTCTCCTTGGACATGGGCGTAAGAGACAGCAATGGCTTAATGTTCTTTGATACGATTTAAATGTTATGGATAATACAAATCTGTGACCTTGGCTTCGCAGTCTAAGGTGATCTTGTCACTCTCTAGGAATGAAATTCGGAAAGTTCTTGAAACACAAGATTACCTTGTCACCAATAACTGTTTCCACAGATTGGTATCCGTCCTGCGTATAGTGTCTCATATGATAGTTTAGCTTTAACTCACTACGAAATCTAGAAAGGCACGTTGGATTATATTAGCATGTCCCCTTCCCCTCCTTCTCCCGCAAAACCCGACTAATATCTGTTATTGAATAAAAATTTTCCAATTGAATCAGATTCTCTAGCCGGCCTGTAAAGAAGCCATGCCTAGTGCTTTTCTGATTCAATGGACAGAGCCTTCACTGATTATATGACCCCTTTAGCCCACCAAAAAATATCAATTCCCTTAAGTGTTTCTGAATATTGATCATTTAAAAAAATTTAAATCTACTTTAGAAAACTTTCCCCGTCCCCACTAGTTGCCAATTTGTCCAACTTTGTCTTAGTAGCATGATCTTGCAAGGGTCTTTGGGCTGCTATAAGAAATACATACTTGAAACACTGAAGCCTTGTGCCGAAACGAGTTTGTTGTAAGCCTTGTCATCCCTCTAAATCTATATTATATTTTAAAACATTAGCCTCCCCTGCCTTACCACCTCTAAAAATAAAATGTTTTTTAAATTTACAAATGCTTATATTTAAATTTTCAATAAATGAAACCACTGCCCCATTTCACATCTGGTTATAGTTGTCAAATTTTGTGGTAGTACTGTCTACCCACTCGATAAGCACATCATAAAAATTTTCCAACTGTGGGTGAATTGTTAGCATTTCAGTTCGCACATAGTCCGAATATCTATCACCTGACTTTTCATTTAAATAAAATGATTCTTGTGCTATCCCTCCCTCCCTATTCCCGAACCCGTTTTTCAATAATAGTTCAAATCTTGGCTACATAGAAGTATACTATGTCCATTGGATCTTTGATAATATCCCCCGAAATTAATTTGTTAAACGGATCCCCAAATGTGGCCATACAAACATACATATTGTACAAAGCAGAGTTTGACAAAAAAAAGTCTGGCAAAACATAGGATGTTCGAGGTTTCTTCTACCACACGACTACCGATCTATCCTTCTTTAACATCAATCTCTATAAGTGGGTTGGAGCACGGGGTAAAATCACCTGGCTCACTCAGCATATCTTTGAGAATATCTGGACTGAGATGTTCAGCATTAGCAAAATCATTCTCTGGTACATTTTGCTCTTTAGAGGTACTTGCTAGGGCAGAGGTAACGTCCATTGTTATAGTGGGAGAGTTGCAATCACCTCTCTAAGAGGAATTTCCCAAAAATTGCGAGTATTTGGACATAGCTGGTCAATCCAACCAAAATCACCCTCTGATACAATCTGATACATTTTGCTCCTCAAAGGCCTGGTTGAGCAAAACTGACACCCAGACCCTGTTCAAAGGCACTTAGTTGAGTAGAAATAACACCCAAACCATCCGTTGAAATATTGGAGGGAGTTTCACTTGCCTCTCCATATACATCTTCCAGTATTATTATTTCCAGTTATTAGTATTGGGGCTGATCTGGTCAAGCAAAGCATAATCATCCCCTGGTAGGCCTTGCTCTTCAAAGGCACTTGGTTGAGATGGGGTAATGTGGATTGATATAGTGGGAGGAGTCACATTCGCACTTCCAAAGTATTCTCTCGAGAATTTATCAGTCCAATCTGGATCATCGTCGTTGATGTCAGAGGAGGATAATTCCATATGATGATTATCATGAAATAAATTATTTTTACTCACCTCTCCAATACAGCCTTTCAATAGTTTCCAATTCTAGTTTATTGTTTTTGTTGGGGGGGGGCAAGGCAATAAGGTTATCATCCTGAAATTTTACTGGTAATGAAAATACAGGTGTCTCCATATTCTCAAAGTGGTTGCAGGTCCCCTGAGTTAGTGGTGACAACTCAGCTAGGCTAACCTAGAATAATAATAGAATTTATTTTCCTTATGAAACTAGTAGCCTACAGCTTTATAAAGTCGAAAATAGGAATATTAAGTAGCTATATTTTCATAACATTTAAAACACATGCATCATATACAAAAAAGAAAAAAATCATTCACATACACAAACACTTACACACAGAGACACAAACATACACACACACGCATATACACGCACAGACAAACACACTAACACACACACAAACACACACGCACGAGTACACAAACACACATATACACTCATACACACACAAGGTGGGGGAAAAAATAAATTCAATTTTTTCTTTCGTTTTGAATGGGTGAGGGCTCTGAATGTTTTCAACAATATTCCAAAGATTTTTGAGTATTTCACAATCAACATGACCAAGAGATTGCATGTCTTTTTCATTGAAAATTCTCTTCAAAAATATATTCTTCATCTCTCCTTTGTGTTTTGGTAATGTTGAAAAATCTGTATTACTGCAAATACTAAATATAGTTTTAATATTCATTTATCTTCCCTGCTGTCTATGTAGAAGAAAGAAAATAGAATGCAGAGAAAGAAAACAATATTTATCAATATTTTTAAAAAATGTATGGAGCCCCCACTTAAATATCCCTCCATATCCCCCAACTCATATTTTCCACTTCTCCTTTCACCTTTCATAACCCCCTGAAAATTTCACCTCGAAGGTCTTAGCCGTTCCCGCATCTTTAATCTCGGTTGATCTTTAGTTAAGCCACTCAGGCCTTGAACTAAGAATTCCAAGTTAAGCTTCAAACAGGGCCTGTGTTACAGCCTCTTGAATTCTTGAAACTTATCTAAAACTCTTTAGCTAGGCTTGACACGCGGCAGGCTTCTAAGTGCAGAAAATTTGCTGTGTTTTCCTCAAAAGCTATTAATTTTCACTCCAATCCCGTTTAACTCAATCCCATTGAAATAACCGGTTTAAGTCTCATTAAACTCAACTCTCGTGCAACTCAATCCATGTTTAACTCAATCCTACTCAGCCCAATCCCCATTCAATGTAACTTTATGGAACACATATCTAAGACCACCACCAGAATATTTGCCATGCTTCCATGGCAAAAGGAAAAGTTCCAATAAGTCTTCTTGAACTTTCAAAAAAACTCATTAGGCCTAAACCGTGTGAAGCGGATAAACAGGGTTTATTCTGAATTAACGGAGGGGGGGGGGATAAAATCTAGATTAATTGAAAATGTTCGAAGTTCGGTAGCTTCAATTTTACATTAGGTATTAACATCAAAAAAACAGATCGATAAGCAGCGGAGATGAAAAAATCAATTAAATAGTGGTTTACTATTTTTAAAGACTTAAGGTAATTAAGGTTTTAGTATAAGTTTTAAAAGTATATATAGATTAACTTCAAAAAGTGTTGTGTACGGTATCCTAGAGTTAAAACATATATCTACAGTTACTTCTCAGAATTCAAAATAAATCAGTTAAGCATTTTTTTGAATCAGTTATGTACTTCTGAATTAATTAAAATAGTTTCTATGATCTGACAGTTCAGTAACTAGAAACCCACTGAATTTGCTATGTCCCTTAGGGGGAGGTATCATAAGACCACGGTATGTGGCACCCGGCATCCAATTTCTAACAACAATTTCTACTAAGCTTCAAACTTTTGGTTTTCTTTTTTAAGGTTTTTGAATTGTTGCAAATGTTAAAATATAGACAAATATTTTTGAAATCATCCCTTTTTTGCTCTTTAGATAATCTAATGTCTTTTCATTCTGCTGTCTCTTCAAAAAATAACTGATTATTGAAACTAGCCCGACGAAAACTGTAAAATAACCACCCTGGACATACGAACATACTTAAGGCCTTCATATCGCTAAATTAGATAAAAAAAAGTTCAACTCGGCAAATTCATTTAGTATTCAAACTTCTTCAGTTCAATGCTTGAATTTGGTGGAAAGACATTGGATTATGGAATTTTTTTAGATAAAAATTTTTGATTTAGAAAAAAATGTAATTTTTTTATAGTACTTAAAGGAAAAATAAATTGGATAAAACATTTATAATTTTAATTTCTTACATTTGAAAATCAAATGTCTTCTTTGAAATTTCTTAAATGTTTATTTTGAAGCTGTTTGAAAACTGATAGTGTCACCTTATTAACGTGCAGTTTATATACAGAAAATTATGTCATTGAACCCCTTTTCAAAATTTTTTACACTCGAATTTTTATTTTTATTGCTTTTAGATTTATCCCTTTTTCATTTTAAATGGTTAGGTTTTAGAATATGTATGTTCTTAAAGCTCAAGAAGCTTGGTTTCATATATGTGAAATATTCATCGTGATTGCTGTTTTTCTTCACTTTCTACTGTCCATAAACTGGTTGTTTTGGTTTTTTCTCGAGGTTTTTCTCTCTTTGTGATGTCATGGTAGGCCAGTTCGGCTTCAGATCTTTCAGTCGTTAAGTGGTATTTGACGCAACTATATATATCTTTAAAAAATAAAAATAAAATGAAAATTCAATTTTAATTGAAAAACATATCCATATACAATTATACAGTTCTTATTAATAATGGGCGTTAAATTGTGGGTGCAAAATTAAAAAAAAACAACTTAAATAGCTTAATAAGATGTAGATTTTCTCTTTATAGATCTAATTTTCTTGGAAGTCAACACATTATTAACGTTCAAATTCCTACGGACAAAAAACCATTGTCAAATTTAAATAATTAGTTTTGCTCAGGTTTTTGTTCACAGTTCAATGTGGCAACACTGACAAAATGTGGCAACAATTTGGAAAATTCTTAGTCTTGAAACAAACAAAAGCAAAATCTATCAAAATTATGATTTTCAAGCATGGAGAGACCTAAGATAGGTCCCAAGGACAAGAACTTTAATTTGTTGTCCATGGCAATTTAATATATTACTATTTCTTATAAAGAATTTGATACACTTCGAAAAAACAGAATTTCAGCGTGTAGTTAATGATATGTTGGCGAAAAAATATAAATCATTTTATTTCCCTTCTATAGAATATAAAAAATAATTTTATCCGTGTTGAAGATATGCAAATTAAGATCAAGAAGTTTATGATAGAATGCAAATTCAACAAGTTTGAGTTAGGCAAAAGTATTGGAAGTCATGTTACGTGCTAATTATATAACTAATCATGCAACAAATCGGTAGCGAAATAGCAATTAACCTTAACATGGTGTCCCGAAGCCCGTCTCACTGGCAATATGATTTGTTGTAAGTAAAGTCAGTACATCAGATAGACCTTTTTTTTCAGAAATATAACCTCCAAGGAATATAATGGGTACGACTATAAATAAGTTGGTAATACACTAATAATTAAAATAATAATAGCCTATACAAGCCCAAAGTGACTTTCCCTTGCCATTTTTAATATACAAATAAAAGTTAAAATAGGGAAAGTAATACATACTAAATACTAATACGTAGGTATAAAAAATACCTACATACAGGGGTGTAATTTGCTATTAAGCAGGGAGGGGAGGGAAGTACACACTCCAGACCCAATTTTTTCCACCCAGACCCCATTCCCCCCCCCCTTC
Organism: Artemia franciscana; assembly: GCF_032884065.1. NCBI lineage: Eukaryota > Metazoa > Arthropoda > Branchiopoda > Anostraca > Artemiidae > Artemia > Artemia franciscana. Next base: position 41,774,398 of record NC_088876.1, read on the forward strand.
CAGTTGAAATTTAGTTTCTATAAAAAAATCTTGTCAAAATTAAGATCTTTGCCTTTATGTCAACATATGACTCACTTTTCAGTTTTAACTGTCATTTTCACTTGATCTGGGGAAAATTAGCTGCAACTTTGCACCCCCCCCCTTTTTTAGAATTTTGAGGGAATTACACCACTGCCTACATGTAATATATAAAAGAAATAAAAGAAAAAGCAATAAACAGAGATCAAAGAAAAACACTAGAATAAACACTTGACACATAATTTAAAATAACATAAAAATATGAAAAACCACCATAAAAAAAGAAACTCAAAGCTAGTAGACTAAAGTTGTTGCTTAAAATTCCAATATGTTCCTTTCACTTCATTTTCTGAAACAGAATATTTTCAACGAAAAGTAAAGGCCAAATTGTGTTGCGAGAGCAACACTTTGGTTTTGTCCCGTTTTTTTTTTTTTTTTTTTTTTTTTTCCTATGCCGCCGATCTCCGCTTATTCCTGGAAACTAGTAAAGGTCTAACCTGTGCGGTTTTTACGGAAAGTGTGGACCTCAGGCCGGATTGATGAATACGACATTACATTTGGAATGCTCCACAGAAATCTTGCCTGGGGCCAAAAAGGATGGTTTTTGCTTGTCCACGAGCCAGAGCCTATGTTGTGCGAAGTGAAGTGGAGTTATATAGCCTATGTAAGAGAGGAGTATCTGAAGTTGTGCAGCCAAGCTTTCGTTTCATCAAACCATGTTTCTGCTTTCGAGTGGAAAGCTCCTTTCTAGCAGGCAAGCAGGCAGGCACCACTTTCAAATTGAAGATGGACTAAAATCTATAAGCGTTAAATATATGCGGCGGTTACCTGGCCCCTCAGCGAACATATCTTCTTTGAGTGATAAATAGAAAAATTTACAGAAGCAAAAATATGACATTTTCCCACGGGTCCAAAAATGCTGCCATCTATTGTTTCTACCCATTTCTGTTCGTGACTTCAGCTGAGTTTATCATTCGGTTTTTCGGACTTGGGATTGCGGTAGAAAAATGGTATCAGATGTGCCTCATAAACTTTAAAAGTTCTCTCATTGCTAAAGAAATTGGAGCTTATCCTTTGCTCCTTTCTAAGTGGTGACGTCAGAAAGTTGGCCTATGGAAAAAAAAATCAACTTTTGAACTAAGACAGATAGAATTGTTTTTCGACGGCAATCGATAGCTCTTGATGAGCTGATCAAGTTATATGACATTCATTTTTTGGTACAAAAATTCCTTCATGAGGTATAACAGTTTGAAAGTTTCAAGGGGTCGACAACTTCAGTAGTAAGGTACACACTGAAACGAGATCTAGCAACAGTCGGCTGTTAGATACTTGTATTTGATGGTTAAAACAATTTGGTTCCAGTGGTAAGACATCTAGGGGACTTGTAAGTAATAATCTGCTGTTAGGCTACAGTCAACTTCAGCGATTAGGGGTTTGCAACTATGTTAGTTGGTGTACCCATTTATTTGTTTCCAGTGAACTTGATGCCTATCACGGGAGAGGGATTTATAAATAAAAATCGGTTCACTTTGGGCGAGAAACGGCTGTTAGCTCATAATCATCTTCGGCAATGAGGGGTTCGCCGCTTTTGTTAGTTGGTGTACCTATTATTTGTTTCTGGTGTATTTGATGATTAAACCAATTTGATTCCAGTGGTAAGACATGTAGGGGACTTGTAAGTAATAATCGGCTGTTTGGCTACAATCATCTTCAGCGATGAGGGGCTTACAACTTTTGCTAGTTGGTGTACCCTTGTATTTGTTTCCGGTGAACTTGATGTTTATCACGGGAGAGGGACTTGTAAGAATCTGTTCACTTTGGGCTAGAAATTTGTGCAAATTGGTGCACATTGTATTCGATCTTTTAAATCTGACAGAATTAAGTGTTTACACAACGGGTACAAACGATAACGTAAAACAATGAGGTAGTTTCGTAATAATTAGTGTTACCTATGGTATTAAAATTTTTTAATTGGATTTCTTGTTTTTTTAAGAAGAGACTCTTTATTTGGTATTTATTTTTGTTTTAACCCCTATGTAACGGGCCATGGAGCCTTGTAGGGATAGAGAGTTATTGTTGTCCATTTATTTTGATGTTAATAAACTGAACTGAAAAAGTTACGGATAGCTTTATAATACCAACTTGATTATATAAGATATTATTCCAAGTTTTCATCCGTCACGATGTCTACGATTGAAAAGGATAAAGTTCAACTGGCTGCAAAGTCAATTTAGTCCCTTCGTTCGATATTATTTTGTAGTTGTTGTTTTTTCAACGCTGAGGAATAGCCTTTGGTCATGTGATAACTGATTGCGTTCTTGTTTGAACATACCGTTTTAAAAACTTCGATAGGCTGACAACTTCATCATTTAACCGATAGTGAAGAAACAAGCACAAACGAGAATGTAAAACAATGAGATAGTTTCGTAATAATTAATAGAATGCCATCTATGGTATTCTGATCCTGAAAAGTTAGGGATAGCTTTATAATACCAACTAGATTATATAAGATATTGTTCCGAGTTTTCATCCGTCACGATGTCTACGATTGAAAAGGATAAAGTTCAACTGGATGCAAAGTCAATTTAGTCCCTTCTTTCGATATTATTTTGTTGTTGTTTTTTCGACGCTGAGGAATAGCCTTTGATCATGTGATTACTGATCTATAGCGAAAAAACAAAACCAAAGTGTTGCTCTCGCAACACTTTAGTCGGCGAAGCCGGACAAAGGTTGCCGCAACACTTCAGGTTTCCCAGGCAGCGTAGGTCTAGTTAAACTTAAGATCAACATAAAAAATAATCTATAATAATTCAAACTTAAAACGACCTGAAATTACTATTAAAGAATAAATGAAACCCAAAACGAATAGAAATTAAATAAACAATCGTAGCATTCAAACATACAAAAGATACTAAAATAAATGAATAAATGATCTTAAAACGAGTGAAACTTAAATTGAATTGAATATGCAAATCAAACTGAAAATGAAAAGAAAACTTTTACTATTAAAGAATAAATGAAACACATATAGTTTTCACTACAAAAAAGAGTTTAGCTAGTGCCCCCCTCCCAAATTGTATAAGTCTAATGCCCACTGCGTAACTGGCACTTTACTGAAAACGAATTATATTACAAATATTGCCTTTTTACTTATTACACTATTAAAAATATAGATTACAGTGAAAA
>NC_088877.1:0-17388 GCF_032884065.1 Artemia franciscana
AGAATTGGGCAAAGAATACTGGGTGGGGCTCATTCAGACAGAGATTGAGATATCTAATGCCCTTTGCAAGTACCCGACTGATTGACTGTGTCAGTAAGCTGTACGAATAATGTGTTCAATCCTGCTTTCTAGGACTATAATGGGAGAAAGATTTAGAGGGCTAGGCCGCGTTCTGCCAATAAAGGATGACAAATTACTAAAGATCGTCCTTGTCAGCTAACTATCAATGGGGAACAAAAAAGTAGATCGTTCCCAAATGGGGTGGAATGATATCACAAGGAATTAAGAAAAATTGGAACTTCCTGGGATGTTGTAAAGAGGAAGGTTTTGAACAGATAGGATGGATGAGGAGTGTGCGTAGCTGTGTTAACGTCAGGTGGCTTGATTCTCCAGGGTTAGTAGTAGCAGCGAGCCATGATCAACAAGGAGCGTTTTTATTCCATTTTATGCCGCCAAATATCGCACTGGGGTAGACAAATTCTAAGATACCTAGTCGATTTGTCAGGGTCGGAAATCTGAACTGAAAATTCTCGTTATTCGGGTTCAAAGACGCCAAGCAGATTTGTTACCGAAAGTCCCCTTGTTCCTCAGCATCATCAATATTTTATCACTGAAAATTCCCATCAGACCAGACCAAAGTATACACTGTTCAAAGAGTATTTTGTAGTAGATTGAAGCATCTTCTTCTTTCTAGCTAAAGTTGGAATGGATGAACCTTGTGCTGTGAGTATTAATAAATAGTCTGAGTGCATTTTTGTCATGTGCATTTGTTTGTCAACAAAAATGATGATGGTGAAGTTGGGGGGACTAACGATAAAAAGCTCCACGAGGAGCGCTGAACCGGTCTAAGGTCAATTCGCTGCTCCCCTTCTTGAAAATCCTATGAGCATGTAAAGTATAAACTGACGGGCCAGATGGTTGGTACGATGTAATTACTGTAAACATAGAATATGTTTATCAACGTACCTATAATATATTTGAAAAAGTTCTTCATCAACAATAAATCGATCCACCAAATCTGACATTTCTTGGGAAGACAAAGAATTTAGGCCAAAAGTCTCCCTTCCATCATAAAGCTTAAACCATTTTGGATCTGAAGGGCCAATATTGGCCTCCGTCAAGTTCATTATCCACGCTTCATGTTCAAGCATTCCCTGCAAATTAAAACAATTTAAATTTGATAATGTTTTCTCATACTCTTCTTATGTATAATTTGTTTAATACAAGGGCAAAATAAATATTGATTTAGCTGGGACTAAGACAGTTGAAATTTATTGTTAAAACGGTTCGAACATATTCTAAGGGAAGGAAAGGGCATCTTGGTCTTGGTCCCCTTAAGATCATTATTTTGGCCTTAAGCGAGCCTTAAGACATTCGTAAATTTATTTTACCTTGGGCACCAGTCTTTCAAGAAAAAGTCTTATAAGATCGTTATGTAAAATCTATGGGATTTTACATAAAAATGTTTCTGAATTCAGCACAAAAATTTACATAATAATTATAATGAAAACTTTTAAACTTTCAAAATGAAAAAAATCATATGCACCTAGTACCACGGACAACACAATCGAGCAATAAGACGCATAAAGCAAACAAAGAAGTATGTGTTCGTCTTCTGCTACACTCTGCTAAGAGCAATTAGTCGGGGGGGGGGGGGGGGGCAAAGGCGAGATTTTAGTGGGAAACATCTCTGACGTGATTCCACCTCCTTTCAATTTTTCTCGTCCCATTGTTTTGCCCTAATCAAGATTGTCCTGCGTTTCTTTTAGTCAAAGCACAAATTTTACATCTGTAACTAACAGCAGATCCTGTTAAGAAGACAATTGTAGGAATAAGGACCTTAGCATAGAATTAAGAAGTTGTTTTGCCCCCTCCCTCTTAACCCCCCGTGAAAAATATTCTAAAGAATTTACCGCTTATAATAAAAAATCTTGTGAAATTACTAGAAGAGAAAACCATCCCCCCTCCCTCCACCAAAAAATCTTTTTTGGCTGTTTTAAATCGATTTCCCATCTGTGGGACACAACACGGTAGATTTACCAAACTCTAAATAAAATTATCTACATTTTAATGAATACTATGTATAAATAAAAGCACTCATTGGATGATACGGCTTCAGGTACCCGTCGCATAAGGTCACGCTATGGTTTTCAGAGCGAAAATTAGTCATTGGCTTGGCTTGTCAAAGAAAACTTCCATGCGAAAGTAAAACTCACATGAGATGGACTGTAAATAATTTGTGCGACCATACTAGCTAATCATGACAAAACAAGCCATCACAAAGAAGAGAGGAGTATGGACACAGCAGCAAGTGAAAAACGGAAGAAACAATTATGCAAATATTACACCTCCGCTCAACCGTCCTCAGTGTAGAAAAAAAAATGTAGATATAAAGAACAAACCTTAAAATAAACACTGAAAATAAAAGAAGGTTTTTATTTAGAAAAAAGAGCATTCTGATCCTGGGTATCCAAAAGCCTGAGGCAATTAAGGTGAATACTTAAGGAAATATACAGAGGGATGTCGAACAAAAACAAAATACACTCTGTGCATGCTGGTTGTCAAAAGGGCTTCAACCATATCCAATGAACGGCTGAGGATATTTAAGAGGAAACCTTATGGGTATGCGGAGGGATGATAACATGTGATTGGATGGCAATAAGTCCCTCTTGCACCTTTTAAATGTCCCCCATCCCCTTAACACCTTAAAAACTTGAAAAACACCATTTTGTTCAAAATAGTAAAAAGGGTCTACTTAATATGCCTTCGCAGTTGCCATGGCCCCACAGTCTAGGGCCATAGGTTATAAATTATTCCGTTTGTCCATTGTTTACATACAGGATATATCATTAGGAAAAAGGGGAATGTTGATTTTTGCGTGTCCCGAAAGGTTAAGGGTATTAAGGTGAGACTTTGGGGAATATTTAAATAAATTAAAACAAAATATTTACATCTAATATTTCAAAAAGATGTGTCTTCAATGTCTTAAAAACCACTGACGTTATAAAGTTGATAAGGCATGAGTATCATGGTAGAACTTTAAGAAACGTCAAGGGAAAGTCGAATAAAGGAAATTAATATTGAATGTGTAATAGGAATACTTAATAATAGAGGAAGTTACAACAAAATCTAAGGAATGGCTGAACATATTAGGTTTAAGGTTTTAGGGCATGTTGGGGGGGGACGTTGAAGATTGACATAGCGACAAACAGCCCCCCTTAGATGCCCCACCCTCAACACTGATTGAAATCCTGAGAAACAAATTTTGCCAAAATAATCAGAAGATCTAATAATTATGTCTCCATGGGTGCCACGCCCCCCATAGCCCTCAGGGCGTGGAATGTAAATTATGCAGTTTGTTTTTTTTTACATGTAGGATTTATCATTTAGAAGAAGGCAAATTTATGATCCTGGGTGTGTCCAAAAAGGTAATGGTATAAAGGTGAAATTTCAGATTATATTTAGGGGCATGTTGAGTTAAACCAAAAGACACTATGTGCCTACTGATTATCAAAAAGGCATTTCCGCAATATCTTAGGAACAGCTTAGGTCATTAACCTGAAACTGCTACTGTGACTGCATCTGTTACTTTGACTGCAACTGTGACAACATGCGACTACTATTGCGACTCATAGCAAACGTTAACTGCTTGTGACTTCGACTACAACTACCTTTTACTGGGACTACTTGCGACGGTGACTACTCGTGACTGTGACTGCAACTACTTACCACAACAACTATTTTTACTTGCGACTGCTTTAAGGAAATTTCGAGGGAGTATTGAAAAAAGTTTAAACCTTTATGTGCATACTGGTTGTAAAAAGGCGCATCAGCCATATCTCAGGGATGGCTGAGGGCATTAAGCTACAAATTCCAGGGTTTGTTTTGGAGATATTTAAAAATGATCAGAGGGTGGGCAGCCCCTCCCCCATTCGCCATATTTAGATGCCTGTTCCCTAATACATATTGGAATTTTGGAAGAAAAGTACTTTTGTTTCTTCAGGGAATGGTGAGGGGGATGCGGGAAAAAAATAACAAAAGACCCTCTGTGCGTCCAGGTTAACGGCAAAGGGAATACTTAATATCTTGGGGACGTCTAAGAGTATTATATTACAGCTTTGAGTACCACTACTATTACTGCAGCTGCAACTATGACTGGTTGCGACCGTGACTGTGACTACTTGTGAATATGAAAGCTTGCGACTCTGAGTGCAACAACTTATGACCGTAACAACTTGCAACTGTGATTGTGACTACTTGTAGCCTCTCATCTTCTTCAACTTTGACTATTTGCAACTATAATTAATGCTGACTGTGAATACTATCGTCTGCAACTACTTGTGACCGTGGCTGTGACTAAGGATACCTATGATTGCAGCAGTGACTACTTGCAACTACGACTACTTGCGACTGTGAATACTTGTAACGGCGAAAACTGGCGATCGTGACTATTGCCAACTACGATAACTTGCGAATGCTACTGCAAAAGACTGCCAATACTTGCGATTGTGAGGAGTTGTGACTGAAAACTTATGACTACGATTAACAATAAGAATGCAACGGGACTGCGACTATGACTAATTTTAACTGCGAGTCTGACAACTTACCACTACGAATGCAATAGCTTGTGACTAAAATTGCTACTACTTGTGACTCTGACCACTCCTATTATTACTACTACTTCTATTATGATTGCGACTATAACTCTAAATACCACATTTGCTTGTACTTTTACAACTAGAACTATTGGACTAATTCAACAGAGTTTAACCTTATCCTGTTTGTAACTGGCACAGCACATCCAGCTTGTCAAAATAGCCTGTTTACAGTATCTTGCAAATGGAAATGAATTTAAGTTGAAAAAGACGAATAGTAAGGGGGGTGTTGCAATACTTCAAAAGATACCAAGTGTATCCAAGTTGTCAAAATAGCGGATCTGTATGGATGTCAGGAACGACTATAGGCGTGAAGTTTAAACTTTTATGGAATACTAAGGGAATGTTAAACAAAATCAAAAGACACTATATGTATCCAGGTTGTCAAAACGGCATATTTTCAATATTTCAAGAACAGTTAGAAAATTATATCAAGGTGAGACATTTAAAGAATTTTGAGGGGGATAGTTAACTTAAAGACATTATATACAATCCATATGTTAATGGGTGTAGCTGTAATATCTTAGGGACGGCTAAGATCATTAAACTGAAACTTTTTCGAGATATCAATTGCGATGTTAAACTAAATCAAAAGACCTGAGTGTCAAAATTACATGTCTGCATGGTCCCAGGAATAGTTATGGGTATTAAGCTGAAAATTTCAGAGATTTTTGTTGTTGTTTTTGGGGGGGAGATATGGAACTTAATAAGGATATAACCATGTACATCCAGGTTATCAAAAGGGCATATGTGCAATATCACAGGAGCGGCAAATGGTTCTTAATTGAACTTTACGTTTAGCTACATCAAAAGATGCATCGAACATCCTAGATGAAATCTAGATACACACTGAGATATATAGATACATCTAAATAAATCTAGACACATCTAGATTAAAAGCTACATCCAGATTGTTAAAATGATGCGTGGACTATCTCAAGAACAGTTCAGGGATTTAAGTCGAAACCTTCATAGAATTTTGAAGTTATGTCTAAATCGGTCAAAAGACATTATGTTCATCCTGGATGTCAAAAAGACGTATCTACAAAACCCCCAGGAGCAGCTAACGGCATTTGAAGAAAGCTTTCAGTCAGCTTAAACATAATAAATTTGAATCGGATATTTTAATTCTTAATCCGAACCCGTTAAAAACTGGAGAAATACTCATTATTTTAACCGATAATATAGCTTTAGCAGTAAAAAACAAACAGAAAATAAATAAAATAAAAATGTCAAAAAAAAAATTTCCAAGAAAAGTGAAGGGTGAAAGTGTGAAGAAAAGTAAAATTAAATTTAAGACTTCAGAAATAAGACTCTATAATAATTCAAACTCAAAACGACAGGAAATTACCACTAAATAATAATTGATATCCAAAACGGACAAAATAAATGATCATATCAAGTATAAAGATAGTAGATATTTACATTAGCATAAATATAAATATTATTTTTACTCGTCTAAATAAATATTAAAACGAGTAAAAAAAATAAATCAAATATTCAACTCAAACTTAAAACTAACAAAAATTGCTACAAAAAGGAGTACGTCTCGCTTCCTCCTCCCCAAACTGTAAAATTTCGAATGCCTGTTGCGTCAATTGTGCTTCACTGGCAACAAAATATATCATAAAAGTGCTTTTTAGTACTTATAACATTAGAAAATGAAAAATGATAGCGTAATAAAATCTTGAGTAATAGGGATTTCCAGGAATTAGTATCATTATACCTTGAATATCAAATTTATTTTTATCAGTTCCTTATAGTAATCTAGATCATTATAGTGATTAATTTTGTTTTCGTTGATGAGTTGAGAAACTGAAGCACATTGACGAAAATACATTAAGTTTTTTTTTTTTCAAATGTACTACATAGTACAAACTGCTTATAATTTATCATATAGTTTCGGCACAGGGTCTTTAAATTCGGTTAAACGTGTCCCTCTAAAGTCTCTAAAAGTTTCAACGTAACACCCTAAGCCATTCCTGAGGTTGAAATTTAAGCTTAATACCATTATTAATTATTGAGATATTGTAGATACTCCCTTTTAACAACCTGGATGCACGTATTGTCTTTTCAGTTCCTCAACAGTCCTGCAAGTTTTGAACTTGGTAACCTGTGCCATTCCTGAGATATCAGAGATTCACTCTATCGTAAACTAAATTTACGTATTGTATCTTGGGTTAGTTAAAAATCTTTCTCAGCATATCCTGAAATTTTCATCTTATTACCCTTTGTCATTACTAAGAAACAGTAGATAAGCCCTTCTGACAACCTGAACGCATATAGGCTCTTTTGATTTAGTTCATCATCCTCCTAAACTGAAAGTTCTTCCTTAATACTCTTAGCCATTTCTAATATTTGCAGAAACGCCCTTTTCACACCTTCGGGCTTTTGATTTCGTTAATTTTCCCCTTATCGCTTCCTGAAAGTTTCGCCTTATTGTCTTTATTACCCATTTTGAGATATTTCAGATATGCCCTTTTGAGAACTGGGATGCATATAGTGTTTTGATTTAGTTGAATATCCCCTTAAACATGCCTGGAAAGTCTCCCCCAAATACCCTCTGGCTTTTTGGACACACAGGATCAAAGATACCCCGCTTTTCCGATGATAAAACCTTTAGTTTAAAAAAAGTGACTTGCATAATTTGCAGTTCTTGGCTATTGCCTATTATGTGCTATACTTCAAAGCTATATTACTCTTTAAGGCAGGATGGACTCGCAAAGAATCTTCCTATACCTCCCATGTTAAACATTTGGAGTTTGCCTGACGTTCCTGAATTAGTGATTTTGGCGGTTTTTATGTCAATAGAAGTAAAAAAATCTGGTGAATATTTTGGCATAATCAAATCTTAAAGCCGACAATTATTTTTTTTATAATTCCAAAATAATTATAAAACCTGTTTCGGGTTTGCATTCCAGATTGATATGCTTGACATTGTTGTTGTGGGGTATCAAAAAATAGAGCAAAAAAATTTCTATTCATCAATAAGAAACTTTTTTCTATAATATTATACCTCCTGGCTGCAGTCCCTTCAAATACTTTACATATTTGTGTTCCGAAATCAAAATTTCCCCTCAAAAGGTTAGATTGAGCTGTAATCGGAGCATCTAAGAATGCAAAAATTACACCAAGGGGCTAACCACTCGGATTGTTCAGGAGCGATTCAGTCAAGCATTAATTAGTTGTAACCTGTTCAAACAGAGTCTGGAGAAGAAGTAAGGTGCAGACACCAAACTGCCGGTTAATGAATATATAAGAAAATTGTATTGTATAAATAATTAAGGATAAGCTGCGTCTAATCCTAGAATTAAATTGAACACAGCACAAGGGCCGAATAAGAAGCAATGGTTTTATTTTAAAAAGATTGATCTATCGTTTTGTTTAATTAAAATAAATTCAGGACAAATTTATGTATTGTAGTATAAGTACAATTTTGCATAATCTTCGTACTGAAATAAGAATTAAAAATATACAAAACAAGCTAATTAATAACTAATGAATGAAACAAAATAACTAATGAACGAAACAAAATGTCCCCAGAATATTTAAATTTGTTATAGCAAGACCCGAGTCTTGCTGTAGAACTACCAAAGCAAACTACAAAAGCAGTCAATGACCAGTCTCAAGTCCAAGGCCTTTCCAAGAAACAATCCAACCCCTTGGTAAATAAACCCCAATAAAAATTACCCATACTAAAGCAGTCAAATGACCAGTCTCAAGTCCAAGGCCTTTCCAAGAAACAATTCAACCCCTTAGTAAGTGAAACCCGATAAAAATGGTCAAAACCCTAATAAAGTTCTTATATAGTTCTTGTTATTGACCACAGTAACATGGGAAAAAAAAGAAATATGCGAGGGCTCCATTTGCCAAATGTGCAGGCCCATCGTGAAAAGTTGAAATTAAATTATCGGGCTAGAGGGAGACCGCGTTTACCAAAATATATGTTAGAAGACATAACGGATGCTTCGGTTCACGACGAATCAAGTTCCGAAGGAATTGGAACAAATTCCCCTTTTGTGTTGAAAGTTATCACTTCTGGAAGAAATTTGGGGTCAGACCTTCTAAAAGGCTCACGCTGGATTGTGGATCTGCCTTACCTTTTTGAAAATTATGAAAAGCTCGTGATTCGCCACATGTAAGTTTTTCTTTGTCTTTCATTTTACGTCATTGATTTACTGTTATCAAAATTATTAGGATGGGGAATACAACTTGTACCTTATTAATTCTTGATAATTGTCTTTCCTGCTATAGAGAAAGAATGTTCGATAACTCTTAAAGATATTTTCATCCCAAAACAACAGAACGCTCCGACGGTATCTACTTAGGTTGGTTGAATTTCACTATTGTTGGTTTTACCAACAATTTAAAGTTTATATAGAATAATCGGCAGTTGTTTCGCTATTTCTTTAGCAATCTCATCTTCGTACTCAAGTTCTGGCTCTTCTCTTGTCATATTTCACGGGTTATCTATCATATTATTTTCAAATTACGGTTTAGACAAGACAAGATTTATTTCTACAAAACGGCTATCACAAGCCCAAAAGGGCCAAATTCACATTTTAGTGTCAATAAAAAAATTAAAAAAAATGGTGAATGCCAATCAGTAATAAATATCAAACCAGTTTAAACTCATAAAATTGCAATCAGTAAAAAAGTCAAACCATAAAAAGTCGTAAATTAAAACCGGGAAAACAAATTTAAACAAAATGACAATTTAGTTTACCTTGCAAGAATTGTAAAGTTTGCAGTTGCAAAATAAGCATTAAAACTACAAGTTAAAAGTGGAGCGATAAGAGCGAAGGGTTAGTAATTTAAAATTTCAAATATTTGAAGGATGAACGTTCTTCTATATCTTTCAGTGGAAACTCTTATTTGGGCAAGAAGGGGGATTTTTGTTGAATTAGAACGTGGGGCAGTGGCGAATGCAGGGGGCACCCTCCCCCTGACATAGTAGTAGATTTGTGGTTGGGACTGCTTGCTCTGGTTCTTTTAGGGACGAATTTTTTTTTATTTGGTTTTTAATAGTCGAGTTTTTAGTAAGTTTTTAGTTATTAAGGCTGTTTCTTTTTGCAAACAAGTTTGAAACAAGGTTTCAGTTACTTTTTGCAGTCTCTATTAGATTTTTATTAATGACACATGTCCCCAAAAAGTATTTAATTAAATTTAAGTTTATCAAGGGGATCTGTCCGTATTACCACAAATGCCAACTGGGAGGCGAAAATCTTCATTCGTAAGAAAGGGAGATTTAAAATTCTGACTTAATCCGCTGCTAATAGCAACAATAAGAAAGCATTATATTTCTATTTCTTTGTTCTATTTTTCCTGCTACACCATCAAACGAACTATTACTTAATGTTTAATCAACAATTAGTTCCAAAGAATGTATGATACCAAAATATGGTACTAATTTTTTTTTTTTGACAATACAAAGTTTAAGTAACTCGCTATAGTCGCCAGAAGTGCAAATGCTAAAAATTATGCAGAAAAGATTAAATATATTATTTTTTCGTAGAGGGTGAACAACCTTTTAATTGTGTTTTATGGCGAGGTGGTTCTTTTAAACTTGCTTTTTTTGTATCAATATTTCTAATTGACTTTAATTTCAATAGAACTCATCAGATTTTATATTAAATAAAAGTTAATGTCCACTACCTACCTACGACTTAGAAATTGTTTTAATTCCCTTTAAATTGCTGGTTTTTCTTTGTCCACAACGTTTATCGGAACAACCTTTTATGTGACCCCCCCCCCAAAAAAAATACTGGATCCGCCCCTGACGTGGCGGGTGGGTAAATGTTCACTAGGGAAAAGAGAAGTAGTACAAGGGTTATGCACGATATTGTTGGCAAAATAATAAGGAAATTTGTACTCTCATTTCCTTAAGGGTGACTAGATTTGCTCTCCAAAGAAGGGAAATGTAAGGCCCTTTACGCTGTTTGAAAATAATTCTTAGACACGTTTTTTGAACTACCTCTATTCTGTCCCACAATTCATTGGACATGCCAGAATGGTAAACAGAGAAACAGAAAAAAAACACAAAAAAAATGTATTAATCCAAAAACGTTCAGAAATACAATGAAAAAAAACAAGTTTTTTAACTGAAAGTAAGGAGCGACATTAAAACTTAAAACAAGCAGAAATTACTCTGCATATTAAAAGGTTTTCTCCCTTCTCAACGCTCTGCTCCTGACGCTAAAGTTTTTTTCTGTTTTAAAAAGTAAACTTGAGAAAAAGAGTCAAACTTTAGCGTAAAGAGCAAGGTGTTGAGGGAGGAAAAGCCCCTTTGATATACGGAGTAATTACTGTTCGTTAATTTTGCTCCTTACTTTCAGTTAAAAAACTTCTTTTTATCATTTTATTTCCAACATAAAGCGAACTTACCAGTAGAGGTAATTTCGAACAGTTCGTGGTAACGAACTGTAGTAAGGAGCGACCGGGCTCAATAGTAACCAAAGCTCTAAAAAACAGAATTTTGATATCAAGAGTTACATCTCAAGAATCGCACTTTTATGCCGATTTTAAATATGTGAGTTTCATCATCAAGTTTAGTCTTACCCATCAAAAGTTACGAGCCTGAGAAAACTTACCTTATTTTCGAAAATGGGGGAACCTCCTAAAAGTCATTTAATCTTAAAGAAAGTAACACCATCAGATTCAGCGTATCACATAACCTTATTGTACAAGTTTCAAGCTCCTATCTACAAGAATGTAGAATTTTGTATATTTTGCCAAAACACAAATCTCAGATGCGTGTTTATTTATTTAATTCTTTTTTCCAAGGGTGATTGTACCGACCCAGTGGTCTTAAAATTTTGCGAGAGGGCTCATTCAAATGGAAATGGAAAGTTCTAGCGCCCTTTCTAAGTGACCAAACAAATTGGAGGGCACCTAGGCCCCCTCCCACGCTCATTTTTTCAAAACGTCGTCCGATCAAAATCCTGATATAGCCATTTTATTCAGCATAGTTGGAAAACCTTATAACTATGTCTTTCAGGACGACTTACTCCCCCAAAGTCCCCATGGGATAAGCTGCAAGTTAAAAACTTTGACCAGTGTTTGCACATAGTAATGATTATTGGGAAGTGTACAGACGTTTTTAGTGGGATTTTTTGGTTGGAAGGAGGGGTTGAGAAGAGGAGGTTATGTTTGGGAAACTTTCCATGGAGGAATTTGTCATGGGGAGGAAAATTTTCCATGAATGGGAGGGGGCAGGATTTTCTAGCATGATTTAAAAAAACAATGAAAAAATAAATATGAAAAAGTGTTTTCAACTGAAAGTAAGGACCAGCGGTAAAACTTAAAACGAACAAAAAATATTACACATATAAGGGGTTCATTTCCTCCTAATCTCTCACTCTTTACGCTAAAGTATTTTTTAGTAATTTCAATTATTTATTCTACGGCCTTTGTGATTCAGGGGTCATTCTTAAGGATTTAGGACAAAATTTAAGCTTTAGTTTAATGAGCGAGGTATTGACAAGTGGGCGAGCCCCCCTTATATACGTAATAGATACCTGCGAATATAGAAGTCGTTAGGTAAGCTAATTCGTAAGTTAGGTATATTTTTACTAATGAAAACCATCGTAAAAAACTAAAAGCTCTAGTTGCCTTTTTAAGTAGCAAAAGATTGGAGAGCAGCTGGGCCTCCTTCCCCCCCGCTCATTTTTCTCAAAATCGTTCGATCAAAATTATGAGAAAGCCGTTTAGCCAAAAAAATAAAAATTCAAATTTCGTTTTGATTATTCATCTGCGCAGAGCCGAAATCAAAACATGGATTAACTAAAAAACGTTCAGAAATTAAATAAAAAACGAATTTTTTTAAATGAAAGGAAGGAGTAACATTAAAACTTAAAACGAACAGAAATTACCCAGTATATGAAAGGGGCTGTTCCCTCCTCAACGCCCCGCTCTTTACGCTAAGGTTTTTACAGTATTAAACAGTAGAGATGAGAGAAAGAGTCAAACTTTAGGGTAAAGAGTGGGGCGTTGAGGAGGAAACAGCCTCTTTTATATACGGGATAATTTCTGTTCGTTCTAAGTTTTAATGTTGGTCCTTACTTTCATTTAAAATACTTGTTTTTTTTATCTAATCATTAAAAAGTACGGATAAAGGTTCTGAAAGAATGTCTGCAAAGGCTTTAAAGGATTTGAGAAATAAACTAGCTAATTTGATCCTCCTAACTCATAAAAGCATATTGGTATTTTTAATCGTACTAATGAGAACTTTGTGAATTACTCGAATAAAAATTTAAATTATAGTTGAGATGCAACTGAATTTGGGGCACGGATTTTTACTTTAAATTTGATTTTAGGGAGTCAAGTGAGACTTAATTTTTCTTGGAATTTGGTTAGTAATTTCCGTTGAAATTTGGTAAATCGACACGGGTCTGTTTAGAGGGCATTTCCTCTCGTGCCCCAAAGGATTTTGTAAAGTTTTGAAATACTTGGCTTTCCTGATTGGTAGTTCCAGGACAGTTTTTGGCTTGGTTACATACATAAATAAAATTGGGTGGTTTAATCTGACAATGAAATACAACAAACTTTCGGTTAGATCGTATAATTTCCACTTCTCACCCATTTCTAGCTATATTTTATATTTTATTTCATATTTTAATTACCCTACATCGCTCACTACTCTACATACTAACTATCCTTTTTGAAGCTATAGCACTTTCCTTTCTACCAAAACAATGAAATCGCTACTTTACTATTTTACTTCCTCACAACCAATTAGCATTTTATTTACAGGTGCCAAGACATCAATTTGGTTTCAAATATGATGTTTTCTAAAGAACATAGAGCTGGATTGCGCTCAAGACTCATCTTCAAATGCAAATCATGTCATGAGGAAGCCACAATTCACACAGAAAAACCCCTTGCTCCTAGAAGGCTTAAAAAAAAGACTCAACGAAAACCGTAGTCAAAAAACGGAAAAGGACTGATTTTGATAGTATGAATACTATCAGAAAGAAACACAAAACAGAAACAGGAACAGTAAGTGTCAACAAAGAGGTAGTGGTTGGTGCAATAAATGGTGGAATGACTCACGCCCAGGTTCAAGAACTTTTCTCTACCATTGGAATAAATACCCCGTCTCAAAAAGTCTTTACGAAATTTGAGAAAGAAATTTGCGTAGAATTGGAAAAAGTTCTCTATGACTATCTTATCGAAAATGGGAAAACCGAGCGAAGGATGGCACTGGAAGCAGGTAAGAAAATTCACCCAAATGGAGCTGTAGAGACATGTGTTATAGTTGATGGAAGCTGGTGTACACGAAGTTATGTGAATAGGTATCGTGCACTCTCAGGCTGTGGAGTGGTGATAGGTTTCTATTCGAAGAAACTCTTAAATCTAGGAATTAGGAACAAATATTGGTGTACTTGCGTGAAATACAGGCATCAAGTAAATAGATCTGTTCCTGAACATACATGTTTTATGAACTGGCAGGGGCCCAGTACAGGTATGGAGTCAGATATATTAGTTGACGCATTCCGAATAGCAACAACCATGCACAATCTAAGATATGCTCGATTTGTTGCCGATGGCGATTCGAGTACCCATTCTGAAATTATAGCAAGGATACCATATGGCAGAAATGTAGAAAAAATTGAGTGTGCTAATCATGCGTGCAAATGCTTGAAAAACAGACTATATAAGAAGCAGCATGAAAATGCCGAATGCAGAAGATTTCTTAGTGCCGCATTAATAAAGAAAATGTGTGATTTTGCCAGAAATGCAATTGTATGTGCCACCACAGAGAAGAAAAGCGTGAAGGATCTCATCAGTGCGCTGAAGGCAATTCCTCTACATTTTTTCCGTGGCGACCATAAGTTTTGTCCTACACGCTGCTCGTTCTCCGGGAAAGTTTTACAGGTCAATCCTGAAGACACCCCTAGCAACATCTTTCTCAGCCATGTGTATTCAGCCTTTGATACGCTGACCAGAAGGGCTCGTCTACTGATAGGAAACCACACGAGCGACCTGGCAGAATATTTTATGAGCATAGTTGCAAGGCTCATAGGTGGCAAAAACATTATGGTTAGCCAAAGTGCGCGATATACCACCCGAGTTAAAGCAGCAGGAATCCGATTTACGAAAGGTCACTCAGCTCGCCTTGAAATATTTCGAAGAACTGTAGGATCTACACCAATTAGGCAGTTGAAGAAACTTGCACAACAGCGGGCCATGACTACTGCTCGACGTAAAAAACTGTCTGCTAGAAAGCGCCTTTTCACTAATGCTTCCACAAAACTCCCTTCAAAAGAAATCAGGGAGCCAACCGGAGCAGACAAAAACTACGGCTCGAACGCAACTGCTCCGGATCTTGATTGCAGTGCGCTCGAAATTGCAAAAACAGATTTTTTGACTTGTCTCCAATGTACTGCAATAGAAATCCTCAGTATCGAAAAAGCCACTAGGCTTCAGAGAAATTCTATCGATAATAGCTGGATAGAATACAGAAAAAACAGAATTACAGCTTCCGTAGCTGGTGCTGTTTGTAAAAGGCGGTTGAAGACCGTGGGTTCATTAGTTCGGCAGCTGCTTTATCCCAGAAACTGCCAAACAAAGGCAATGGAGCATGGTCAGATGTATGAGCCTGTAGCTATTGCAGCTTTTGCAAAGAAAATGGGTTGCATTGTGTACTCTGCTGGGCTTTTCATTCACAAGGAATATGGGTTTCTAGGGGCCAGTCCGGACGGGATAGCAATTTTTCCTTCGGGTGAGAAGGCTCTTTTGGAGGTGAAGTGCCCTTTGACAGCAAAAGGGCTTACATTGGAAGAGTGGATAGCGCTTAAAAAAAATTCATGTGTAGAAAAGAAAGTTAATAGTGAAATAAAGCTGAAAAGAACACATGACTACTATTACCAAATTCAAATGCAATTGGAATGTTGTGACATTGATTTTGTATACTTTGTAATATTTTTAGGAGAAGAGGAATTATATTATGAAAAGATTGGTCGTGAACGTGAATTCTGGTCTAACAAAATGCTGCCAAATCTGCAAAAATTTTATTTTGAGGCACTGTTACCAGAAATTGTCGACGGAAGGTTGCCAAGAAGTATGGAGATACGAGAACCGTTTATATAAATCCAACTGTGCTAGGTATGGGTAGTTATCATGTGTCATTACAGTCTTATCCGAATACAAATTCAGATATACAAATACTCAAGCAACAATCGAACTTTAGAATATTTTTTAATGAACCCGTATGGATAAGCTAAATAAAAAAAAACAAGTTTTTTTTAACTGAAAGTAAGGAGCGACATTAAAACTTAAACGATCAGAAATCACTTCGTATACGAAGTAATTTATATTCGTTTTAAGTTTTATGTTGCTCCTTGCTTTCAGTTAAAAACATGTCTTTTTTTTATTTAATATCTGAACGTTTTTGAACTAATGCATGTTTGGATTTTGGCTCTCCACAGATGAATAATTAAAACGAAATTTCATATTTATATGGCTTTCTCATAATTTTGATAGAATCACTTTGAGAAAAAAGGAGCAGGGGAGGAGGCTTAGTTGCCCTCCAATGTTTTGGTTACTTAAAAAGGCAACTAGAACTTTTAATATTTTACGAACGTTTTTGCTAGTAAAAGATCTACGTAACTTACGAGTTAGCTTACGTAACGAACTTCTGTATTCTGTTAGTGTTAAATTTTAATGTTGCTCCTTACTTTCAGTTGAAAAAACTGTTTCATATTTATTTTTGTATTGTTCTATTTTGAAATAAGGCTAGAAAATCCTGTGCTCCCTTCATGGAAATTTTCTTCCCCATGACAAATTCCTCCATGGAAAGTTCCCCCAACATAACCCCCTGTTCTCAACCCCCCCCCCAACGAAAAATCCTCCTGAAAACGTCTGTACATTTCGCAATAACCATTACTATATAAACACTGATCAAAGTTTGTAACTTGTAGCCCCTTCCACGGGGATTCTGGTGGAATAAGTCGTCCCAAAGACACTATTATTCTCCTCGAATAATAGTTCTTTTCCAAATAAATATTCCTATTTACTTGTCGAATTACGAAGAATGAATATACATTAATCGTAATTTTCAGTGAGAAACCCCTTGAGTTTAATGACGGCAGTGAAATCTGATAACCTTGAGTATTTGTGTGATTTGCCGCGATTGAAAAAGAACTGAACAGGCAGTATAAATTCTGGAGGAGCGTCCGGCCTTAAACTACTTACGAACGTGGATCCCTCCCTTTCACCATCCAAAATGTATATTTTGTAGCCTGGATTAATATCAGAAAAAGTTGTTAAGCTAGGTCCAATCCAAGCAACGTTTATGGCCCGAGTTGGGTCCTCACTGTCATAAAAGATCTTAAACTCATCGTTGTGGGTGTGACCATAAAACTGACCAGCGAGAGTTCCCTCAAATCTAAAAAAGGAATTGTCTGATTATCGGCATGTTTCTAAAATTCAAGAACTAAAAAAAAAAAAAAAAAACTGTTTTAAAGCAAAAAATCTTAAAGATACTTTAAGGGTTAGGATGAAGTCTCTAATAAAAACCGAGGGAGGAAACAACTATGGGTATTGGTTAAAGGTGGCAAGGAAAGTATTGTTTATTTTACCATATTGCACTTATAAATAGCCTACATAATTAATATGTCTCACATAAATAGTAGAGAAGAATTTGGTTTTAAATCTATTGTTTGCATCATTCCATAGAGAAAACACTACCTCGCCCCAGTGCTTTGATTCACCATTGGTTTTCAAATTATCA